>NC_031998.1:15295107-15325343 GCF_001879085.1 Nicotiana attenuata
TGTGCAACAAAAATGCACAGAAGTGTAGTATGAGTACGTAATCAACGTGTACTCAATGAGTATCCCGCCTAATCTCGAAGAAGTAGAGACGAGATGGCCAACTTCGACACTCACTAGAGGTCAATTAACAATATTCTAGAAATGTGAGGAAAATCATGGATTTATATAGTAATTTTAATTCGCGAAGCCAGAAAACAGGTAAACACCTTTAACAAATAATCAAGGGCTTTCAAGGTTTATTCCTTATTATCTTATCAGTTTATATCAAGCCACGAAGGGTAAATTCCACGTTTAAAAGTCCTCAAGCGACAAATAACATGCGCAAATCACACCGAGGCGACGGCCTGATCCAATAGGAATGTAAACTGTGCACTGCCGAGGGTCGAACGGCCCGAACCATAGATGCATCTATTTAATCTGCCGAGGCGTTCGGCCCGTTCCATAAATAAACACATACCCTGCTCGCGAATAATGCATGCGACGCAGGTACACATAAAATGCATGCTCAAGTAGCCAATTAAGAATTTATCGGGGAATAATTATCCAAATAATACCAATTCTCCTTTAACAACCTTTAAGAAATGAAGTTTAGTCCTTTTAGAATTTACTTACTAATTCAATGTGATTTAAGCAATTCAGGCTATCCATGGGTTCACAATTAATCCAAGTATAACATGCTTTTGGGTCCTATCTACCCGGACAATAGCATAATAGTAGCTACGCACGGACTCTCGTCACCTCGTGCGTACGTAGCCCCCACATATAGGAGCACATAATCAATTATTTCACCTAGGGGGACAATTCCCTCTTACAAGGTTAGAAAGGAGACTCAACTCGCTCCGAAGATCCATAACCGGCATTCCACGCCCTTCCGAAGACTCTAATTGATGCACCACGCTCCAAAACTAGCCAATGGTTACGCAAATCCAATAATATATGCTCAAATATTTGTTACAATCTAATTTATAGAAATTCCTAACTCCGATCGAAAAGTTGACCAAAACGCCCTCGGGCCCACGTCCCCGGAATCCTAAATTTTTCAAAGATAAAGATTACCCATGACCTTAGGAACTCAAATATATAATTTCACTAAATTCCATACTCAAAGTCGTGGTTAAATTCCAAGAATATAATTTCTAGGTCTTCCTATCAAAACCCCCAAATTTCAACCAATTTCATGCTCAAATCCTTACATAATTGATGTATTTAACTTAAAATGGATGGGGATATATTACCTTGATGTTGATGACGGAAATCCCTCTCTTGAAGCTCCCAAAAATCGCCAAAGCCATGAAAAATATGAGATAAATGAACTCAACCCCGATTTTAATCAACCAATTTGCCCCAGCTATTTCCGCCTATGCGGTGAAAAATGCCGCTTCTGCGGTCCTGGGCTCCAGCCCAATTTCCGCTTCTGCGGACAGCCTACCGCATATGTGGTTCCGCTTTTGCGGATCTTGGGCCTCTTCTGCGGTCCTGGGCTGCTCCACCTCCAACTGCTTTTGCGGCTTCTTCTTCGCTTTTGCGGGGCCGCTTCTGCGGTCCCAAATTCGCAGAAGCGGAAATACCAGAAGCAGCAGCCCCATCCCCTTCTTCAAACTCCGGACTCAATCCGTTAACCATCCGGAATCCACCCGAGGCCCCCGGGACCTCAACCAAACCTACCAACCAATCCCAAAACACGTTACGGACTTGCTCGAGGCCTCAACTCACATCAAACACGCTAAATCATGAATTACACCCCGATTCAAGCTTTATGAACTTTAGAACTTCAAACTTCTATTTCCGATGTTTAGACCTATCAAATCATGTCCGATTGACCTCAAATTTTGCGCACAAGTCATATTTGACATTACGAACCTATTCCAACTTCCGAAATCGGATTCCGACCCCGATATCAAAAAGTCCACTTCCGGTCAAACTTCTCAAAAACCTTCAAATTTCTATCTTTAGCCAAATGGCTCCAAAATGACCTACGGGCCTCCGAATTCACTTACGATCACGCCCCCAACTCCAGAATCACCATACGAAACTATTCATAGTCTCGGAATCCCAAACGGACATTGATAACACTGAAGTGCACTTCAAACCAAACTTATGAAATTTCTTCCAAAATGCCAACTTCCGCAATAGGCGCCAAAACACTCCCGGGTTATCCAAAACCCAATCCGGGCATACGCCCAAGTTCGAAATCATCATACGAACCTGCTGGAACCTTCAGATCCCGATTCCGAGGTTGTTTACTCAAAATTCCAATCCTAGTTCATTCTTTCAACCTTAAGCTTCCAAAAAAAGAATTCTCATTCCAATTTAACTCTGGACTTCCCGAAATTCAATTCCGACCACACGTACAAGTCACAATACCTGAAATGAAGCTGCTCATGGCCTCAGACTGCTGAATGACGCGCTAGGGCTCAAAACGACCGGTCGGGTCGTTCAGTTCTTCCTATTTTAATCCATTGTGATAGCACCACTGCCATTGATAGAGTACCAAACCGTTATTACAACGGTAAATCCTGACCTATAAGGAGAAAATACAATATTGTGTGATATTTGAAAAGTGGTAAAGTTGATGTTGATTATGTGATAATCTTGCAGATCCACAAACCAATGCCTTGTCAACATAAAGGGTCTGGAGTACACCGAGAAGGATGGGATTGAAGCCCATAAACTCATAAGTCATATATAAGGAAACCCAACCTGGGGACTAGAGATCCTATAACCAGGTTCAATGGGAAGAACGAATCATATGATGGCTTGGTTTGAAATGCACTATTATATTTATTATTCTTCCATCCCTATGGTGTGAGTGCATTTATCCTATAACGTTTTGCGAGGCTGAGTTTTTATTAACCCTTAATGAAAATCTGTAGCTCGTATGAGAGGGGCGTTAAGTTACAAGAGCACCCTTGACAGATTTCACCTATGTGAGTGTGGAAGTAGGCCGCTTCCTATGAGAATTGGGCTTATTCTCAAAAACACTCATGAAAACCGGGATAGCACAAGGTCATAATGTGCTGGCTAATAAAGCTCATGTCAACACCTTGATTATTATGTGTAAGCAGTGATACTTTATTTCCCTAAAGCAGTCGTAGTTCAAATCTGAGACCACTACTGATTCTGGAGTAGAGATTGTTGTTTTACTAAGTGGAGGTTCAATGCCGAGCACACCTTCATTATGGATAATAGTCTCCCGTCAACTGGTGAACTCTTTTATTTTAATATAAAATGAGTGGGGACTAATGCCATGATCTACCACTTATTACCCACTAAAGGCTATATTTTTTAACTACCAACGCATGTTCTACTATTTTATTATCTCACTATCTTATTATTTATTTCAAGGAAGAGACTCTATACCTATAAATTCTGGTATCTTCTTTGTGTTGAGAATGAGAAAAGTGTTATGGTATACATGAAAAAGGTGTGGTTGCTATTGTGAAAAAGAGAGTTAAGAGAAAGAGAAAATCTAAGTCTCGAACTTTTTCTCTACAAAAAAGAATATTATTTTTGTTGAAGGAAGGTGTTCATCTTGGTGGAGCTTTGGACTCAACAACTTGTGCAGAGTTTGTTCGAGTCATACGACGTGATCGGGCTGTTGTATTCTGCAGGAGACAAGTCAAGAGGATTACTACCGGACCAGTGAAGACTTTGCTGCAGTGGACTTGAATCTCCTTAAAAGAGCGAGATATCCGCGTCTCAGCCTGAAGAATATTTATTTATTTTTCTTCATCTTATTTTTCAACTATAATTACTTGTAATTTCACCAACAACTATAAAATCCAATTGTTTCTTGTTTTTGGGTTCTATTATGTCAAATAGAGAAAATAAAGCTGCTTGATCTAATTGGCATTAATTACTTGCTGCTATACACTAGTAGCATATATAGCCAGCTAGAGCTATACACTATAGTTATAGATTCTAGGGCATCACTATGAAACTTAAAAGACAATGGCTTAAAAATTAAAATGGTAAATATAGCGGGAACGAAATTTCTTGCAAATTCTTTGAACTGATATCATGTCTTAAGTATTAATTTACATCATTCAAGCGCAAGAAAGGAATCCCCTTATCCAGTAGTCAATAACCGTTCATAGAAACCCTCTTGATTTCATTCACGCGTAATTAACCTAATCCTGGTTCCCAGTTTCAAGAGCAATTTAATTCATCTTTTGTTAAGTGTTCATTTTGTGGAGGTAAAGTGGTTAATGAAGGATCGCGACATTTAACAATGTTTAGTATTCTTTTATATTACTTTTCCAAGCAAATTAGTCAGTGCACCATGCTTGATCAAGTGTTAATTAAGTAATAGCCCACTTACAATTTTTAGAGTATTCTAATCTTCACGCGTAGAACATGAAATATACAACGCCTAGCTGGGAATGACAAGAGATTGAAGAATTTTTGCTTCTTGATACTTCTATGGTTTAATATGTCTCAAAATATAAATTAATAATGAGGTTCAAAGTGAAAGGTCTAACTATTTTTATTATTATACAGATTGGAGATTATATTGATCGCTTAACTTTTTTCCATCAATTAATTAGCTATTTCAAACTAGCTAAGATTGGTTACATGAATTATTTGTATCTATTATGCTTTATATAGTCTCACCTATTTATCAAGAAAATGAGTCAGATTCATTATAGTTCCATTATATTCACTGCTAGAAATTCGGAAAAAAGCGACCACAAAAAGCGACCAAAGTTGGTCGCTTACAGGTCAAAAAGCGACCAAAAAGCGACCAAACAGGCCTGGTCGATGTTATGCTAGTCCCTTTACCTTAGGGACCAAAGTTGGTCGCTAATTAGCGACCAACTTTGGTCTCTAAGGTTAAAAGGACCAAATATTCCGGATAAACAATATAGCGACCAACTTTGGTCGCTTCATTAGTTTAATAATATAAATTTAGCGACCAAAGTTGGTCTCTAATCTTAAATTACGTTTTTTTATTTATTATTAATCAAAATAAAGCGACCAACTTTGGTCTGTAAAGAAAATATTATATTTTAAAATCTGAAAAATAGAGACCAAAGTTGGTCGCTATTATTTTAATTTTTTAAATTTTTTTTAAACTTAAGCGACCAACATTGGTCGTTAATTTTAAGAATTTAATTATTTTTTATACATAAGCGACCAGAGTTGGTCGCTATTCTCCAGAAAATATTTTTTTTTTGCAGACTAGCGACCAAAGTTGGTCGCTTTTTGAGAAATCTGGGTTATTAGCGACCAACCTTGGTCGCTATTGCCCAGAAATTATTTTTTTAAATACGACCAAAGTTGGTCGCTTTTCTTGGTATAATTTTGGCAGAAACTGCCTGTTTTGGCAGCTACACCACCTGCCAGCATACCAAAATTCCTAAACAGGCATTTTATACCAACAACAACAACAACTACAACAATAAACAACAACAATAACAACAACAACACAACAACAACATTAACAACAACATTAAAACCAACAAAGTATAAAGTTCAATAGAACTAATACATTAAGCTAACCAAACTAAGTTAACTGTTATTACAAGCCCATTCGAAAACCGATTGTATTTGTCTAGTTCAAAGTGTATAAAAGTCAAGGATTGTTTTGTACATCATTATCATCACCGTCTGATGAACTTTCATCACCAAGACGGCATCCAGAAGGGTGTACTTGTCGAGGACGGGAAGAACGATCACGGGGAGGACGGGAGGAACGAGCACTTGGAGGATGGGAGGTATGAGCACGGGGAAGGCGAGCCTCTGGCGATGACTCACGAGACCGGGGAATCGGAAAAGAGCCAGAAGCTAGGAGAGATTTGATCTGCTCTTGCATGCCAATGTACTGAGCATCTCTAAGCTTTTCTCTTTCCTTGGCCGCTTCTAGCTCGGATGTGAGCTTTGTCACAGTCTCCCGCATAGCGGAGAGGCTATCCCCATCAAGTAGCTCGGCTTGCGAGGAAGTCCCTATTCCTTGCATTCCACACTTATAGCGATGGAATTTCTTAGTAGGAAGCCCGTATACCTTCCCCCATTTTGGACCGCCAGCAGCCTCCGTCCACATTCTTTCAGCATCCTCGTCCGAAGGTTGGATTGGCTCGCCCGACTCATTAGGTGGCTGACTGCATATGAATTCCTGCAGTTCAGCTGTGAAGCGACCCTATAAGAAAAATTACATTGAATTAGTATTTCAAAATTTATATAAAAGTAAATCAAAATACTTAATGAAAAGTGAAAACTTACATGTACAGTCGAGGCTCGGCCCTCGACCCACCTTTCTTGATCCGTCTCTTTCTTCTTCTTTACAATATGAGTCTCCTTGAATAGCTCATCTTGGTTCATCGGACGCCCCAACTTCTTTTCCTGAAAACTCATAAATTTTAGTTAATAAACAGAATAGATATACTTTGAAAATTAAAATAAATTAAGCAATTACGTACCATTCTTCTTTTTATTGTCCCTAGGCTGATCGCACCTCCAGTGTGCAAGGATCCTCCCTTCTCAGATGCGCGAGCTTTCTTTACGAGCTTTCTTTCCTTTTTCGCTCTTCTCTAAGAACTTTGCGGTAAGACATTGCCTTTGCAAATCCTCCCATAAATTCTGAAGCAACCAGTCAGGCTTCTGGTTCAACTTTCTAGCTTTGGAGAAACAATGCGACAACCGCTTGCGAGCTTTGAGATGAAAGTTTGCAGCCACTTCCGCGCTATAGCGGTGTTCCCATACAAACTTGCTCTGTATTTCAAAAGTTAAGTATTAAATAGAAATATCATAAATATAAATAATTATACTGCTTAAAAGAACATTTATACCTTAAATTGATTGAAAATTTGCTCCTTCCGCGAGAATGGGAATTCACTCCAAGTCACATAAGGGCCATCATAAAGCTTTCTGGTGGCTTTGGTGATTATCCTTGTAGTAATATTACTAGGGATGAACCTGCAATTTAATAAAAAAAAACACATTAATATCTTAGTAAAAACAGTACAAAACAATAAACGTAAAAATAACAAATAACTCTTACCCATCACCCTCAGGGACTATGATGATCCTGCCATATTGATCATAAAGCACCTCCTCGTCATCATCAACATCGTCGTCCGANCCCAATTGCTATCGTCGCAACTATGGTGCTTTAGTCCATTTGCTTCTTCATTCCCAGTTGACTACTCAAGTTCCACTTTTTTTTGCTTCTTTTCTTTGATTTTCATATGCTATTTCTCCTGCAAAGTATGTTAGAAAATATGGAAGAATATGATATATATATATATATATATATATATATATATATATATTCATGTTTTATTTAAAATATTTAATATTTACATATAANAACTATGGTGATTTCCTTCATGATTCCCAATTGCTATCGTCGCAACTATGATGCTTTAGTCCATTTGCTTCTTCATTCCCAGTTGACTACTCAATTTCCACTTTTTTTTTTTTTTTGCTTCTTTTCTTTGATTTTCATATGCTATTTCTCCTGCAAAGTATGTTAGAAAATATGGAAGAATATGATATATATATATATATATATATATATATATATATATATATATATATATATATTCATGTTTTATTTAAAATATTTAATATTTACATATAAAAATATATGAATAAATTATATTCATCAAGTAGGAAGAAATCAGAGGCATAAGCCTCAAAGGAATTGAACCGCACGATAAGGAAATCAAGAAGGGAAGTACTCCTAACAGCCCTGTAGCCTCCCGTGGATAAGTACAGACGTCTCCGTACCGATCCGCGAGACTCTACTAGACTTGCTCATGACTCGTGAGACCGACGGGAACCTAGTGCTCTGATACCATGTTGTCACGACCCAAAATCCACTACGGGTCGTGATGGCGCCGGACGCTACTGTCAGGCAAGCCAACTAAGTTATCAATTAAATTCTCTTTTAATACCTTTGAAAATCTAGGATTCTTCCTTCCATTTTTCATAATTAAAAACAATTTCTACTTCAATTCGAATTAAGTAATAACTATTAGTACACATCTCTGAAAAAACATCCCAGAACCCGGTGTCACAAGTGCATGAGCATCTACTGATAAGGAAATAAAATACAATATCCATCCGTAATACAGTGGACAGGAATTAAATACCATAAGCTGAAAGGAGCTACACTAGCTGCGGGTCGCCTCGAACAATGCAGCTCACCTAGTCCCAAAATCATCCGCGCTGCTACGCCCAGTAGGCTGCTAGAGGTATATATACCTGTGCAACAAAAATGCACAGAAGTGTAGTATGAGTACGTAATCAACGTGTACTCAATGAGTATCCCGCCTAATCTCGAAGAAGTAGAGACGAGATGGCCAACTTCGACACTCACTAGAGGTCAATAACAATATTCTAGAAATGTGAGGAAAATCATGGATTTATATA
The DNA here is from genome assembly GCF_001879085.1 of Nicotiana attenuata. NCBI lineage: Eukaryota > Viridiplantae > Streptophyta > Magnoliopsida > Solanales > Solanaceae > Nicotiana > Nicotiana attenuata. The sequence continues at coordinate 15,303,484 of NC_031998.1, forward strand.
GTAGTTTTAATTCGCGAAGCCAGAAAACAGGTAAAACACCTTTAATAAATAATCAAGGGCTTTCAAGGTTTATTCTTTATTATCTTATCAGTTTATATCAAGCAACGAAGGGTAAATTTCACGTTTAAAAGTCCTCAAGCGACAAATAACATGCGCAAATCACACCGAGGCGACGGCCCGATCCAACAGGAATGTAAACTGTGCACTGCCGAAGGTCGAACGGCCCGAACCATAGATGCATCTATTTAAATCTGCCGAGGCGTTCGGCCCGTTCCATAAATAAACACATACCCTGCTCGCGAATCATGCATGCGACGCAGATACACATAAAATACATGCTCAAGTAACCAATTAAGAATTTATCGAGGAATAATTATCCAAATAATACAAATTCTCCTTTAACAACCTTTAAGAAATGAAGTTTAGTCCTTCTAGAAATTTACTTACTAATTCAATTTTATTTAAGCAATTCAGGCTATCCATAGGTTCAACATTAATCCAAGTATAACATGCTTTTGGGTCCTATCTACCCAGACAATAGCATAATAGTAGCTACGCACGGACTCTCGTCACCTCGTGCGTACGTAGCCCCCACATATAGGAGCACATAATCAATTATTTCACCTAGGGGGACAATTCCCTCTTACAAGATTAGAAAGGAGACTCACCTCGCTCCGAAGACTCATAACCGGCATTCTACATTCCTCCGAAGACTTGCACCAACGCACAAAGCTCCAAAACTAGCCAATAATTATACAAATCCATTAATATATGCTCAATTAAACTTTACAACCCAATTTGTAACAATTCCTAACCCCGAACGAAAAGTTGACAAAAATGCGCTTGGGCCCACGTGCCCGAAATCCGAAATTTCTCGAAGATAAAGCTTACCCATGAACTCGCAAACTCAAATATATGATTTTCCCTTACTTCCATACTCCAAATCGTGGTCAAAATTCAAGAACACTAATTTTCTAGGTCTTCCCTCAAACCCCAAGTTTTTCTACAATTTTCGTGCTCAAATCCATGTATAAACCTTGTATTTAACTCAAAGCTAGCATAAATTACTTACCTCATAACAAGTGACGAAAATGGCGCCTCAAAGCTGCTCCCCATCGACTCCAATGGAAGAAAAATGGGGTTGAAATGAACCCAACCCCGAATTTTAAAAACCTCACTGCCCCAGTCATTTTCGCTTCTATGGAATTATTTCCGCCTATGCGGTTCCGCTTTTGCGATCAAAAATGCCGCTTCTGCGGTCCTGGGCTCCAGCCCAATTTCCTCTTCTGCGGACGGCCCACCGCATATGCGTTCCGCTTTTGCGGATCTTGGGCCGCTTCTACGGTCCTGGGCTGCTCCACCTCTAGTCGCTTCTACGGCTTCTTCTTCGCTTTTGCGGGGCCGCTTCTGCGGTCCCAAATCCGCAGAAGTGGAAATACCAGAAGCAGCAGCCCCATCCCCTTCTTCAAACTCCGGACTCGATCCGGTAACCATCCGGAATCCACCCGAGGCCCCCGGGACCTCAACCAAACCTACCAGCCAATCCCAAAACACGTTACGGACTTGCTCGAGGCCTCAAATCACATCAAACAACGCTAAAATCATGAATTACACCCCGATTCAAGCTTTATGAACTTTAGAACTTCAAACATCTATATCTGATGTTTAGACCTATCAAATCATGCCCGATTGACCTCAAATTTTGCACACAAGTCATATTTGACATTACGGACCTACTCCAACTTCCAGAATCGGATTCCGACCCCGATATCAAAAAGTCCACTTCCGGTCAAACTTCTCAAAAACCTTCAAATTTCTATCTTTAGCCAAATGGCTCCAAAATGACCTACGGACCTCCGAATTCACTTTCGATCGCGCCCCCAACTCCAGAATCACCATACGGAGCTATTCACAGTCTCGGAATCCCAAACAGACATCGATAACACTGAAATTCTCTTCAAGCCAAACTTATGAAATTTCTTCTAAAATGCTAACTTCCACAATAGGCGCCAAAACGCTTCCGGGTTATCCAAAACCCGAACCGGGCATACGCCCAAGTCCGAAATCATCATACGAACCTGCTGGAACCTTCAGATCCCGATTCCGAGGTCGTTTACTCAAAATTCCAATCCTAGTTCATTCTTTCAACTTTAAGATTCCAAAATAAGAATTCTCCTTCTAAATTCACTCTGGACTTCCCGAAATTCAATTCCGACCACACGTACAAGTCACAATACCTGAAATGAAGCTGCTCATAGCCTCAGACTGCTGAATGGCGCGCTAGGGCTCAAAACGACCGGTCGGGTCGTTACACAATTAGATCATGAAACTTTACAAAGACAATTTGGCAATGATATTTTTTTTGAGGATGAAGAAAATGAGGATAAAGAAAATGAGGAAGAAGAAAATGTACATGCCATATTTTTAACTTGGTTGTAAAAGATGGTCTTAATTTATTTTCTTATGCTTGTACTAAAATACAACATGCTTGTGGCTATATTTTTCGTGCTCATAAACAAAGTAGAATTCGTGAATTTGCTCAACAATGTGCTAGTGCTGGCCTTCCATTTAGAAAAGTTCCAAAAGATGTTTGTACTAGGTGGAATTCTACTTATGAAATGCCTACAGTTGCTTATGATTATCGGGTGCCTATCCAAAAGGTATTTAATATGCATAATGCTTACCCTGTTGATCAAATTGTTGATTCTGATTGGGATGAGATCAGAGAGCTTACTAAATTTTTAGAAAAATTTTATTATGCTACAAAATAATTTTCTGGTATATATTATCCTACTGTTACACAATTATTATGGTATATTTGTGGAATTTCTGTTGTATTTGGTAAGTATAAAAAAAATCTAACTTATGCACCGACCATTAAAGAAATGATTTTAAAATTTAAAAAGTATTTTTTCCATATTCCCGAAGTTTATTTAATTTCTACTCTACTTAACCCATCTTTAAAACTAAGAGGTGCAAAGGGACTTGTTCGTAAAATTTATGAGAATTTAGAAATTCAAGAAAATGAACAACCATCTCTCGAAAACTGTCAAGCTAGCATATATTCTTATGCTAGATCAATGTTTGATAAATATAAATCTATGGATACAACTGGTACTGAAACTGCTCCTTCTACTTCTAAGTTTGGAGCATAAGTTTTATGGGAAGATATGGATGATATACCAGGTTTTGATTCCTCTAATGATGATGAACTTGATTCTTATCTTAATCAAGGATTGGAAAATATTAAAGACGAAGAAGGCAAGGAACAACTTTTGTCATGGTGGAGGGAGCGTGACAAGGCTTTTCCAACACTTTTAATTATGGCCCGAGATATCCTGGCTATTCAAGCATCATCAGTAGCATCGGAGAGTGCTTTTAGCGCGGCAAAATTTCAAATTGGAGATCATAGACATTCATTAGCGGAGGACAGTCTAGAGATTTCCGTATTATTCAGAGATTGGATTAATTCAGAAAGAAGAAATCTTGGTTTTGAAAAATTAACCACTAGGGAAGAAGAAGAAGAATACAATGAGATACTTACCACTGGGAGCGATGACGGCATGGAGCTCATGGAACATCAATCAACATTGCCAATTCCAGTAGAATGTCCGAGAGATATTATTGATAAGTTACAAAGAAGCTATATAGGAGCTTACAAATATTAGTATGATAATTTGTAATTGGCTACTAAGAGGCCTAGTTCAAACAGAACTCTTCCTAGAAGGTGGCTGCGTAGATTAGGTGCTTTTCAAAAGAATTATATTTGTATTTGAGATTTGAAAGTTCTATTAATAAAATAAAAGGCTCTAAGCGTTGAATTATTTTTATGAATTGTCTTAGTTACTTAATAGTTAATACTCTGAAATTATATTAAATAAATTATAACTCTATTATGAATTTATATTTACTAGAATATTTCATTACAAGTCTTTTGTTTTAATATTTTAAAATTCTTTACTTAGTTTTCTAATTTTCGTTTTAACATAGTAACATTTAAGTTTATTAAATAAGTCAAAAATCTAGTCGTTGCAAACTTTAAAAACATAGTAATTTTCAAAAAACTAGACGTTTTTTTTATTAAAAAAAAATACACTTAAGGCCCACGAACCCGTCCCGTCCCGTCCCTTTCCGCCCCGTCCCGTCCCGTTTGTTAGCGGGACGGGATGGGACGACCGTTTCGTCCCGTTTGTCCCGTCCCGTTTCGTCCCGTCCCGCCACCGTCCCGCTTAAATGTCGTCCCGTCCCGTCCCGTCCCGTTAATTTCGTCCTGTCCCGTCCCGTTGGACAGCCATACTCAGGGCAGTGGATTCCATCACCAATTGATTGTTTGGTTTGACCTCTCTTTGTTTCTCCTCTTGGATGAGAATTGAAAAAGCTTGTGCAGGTGAGGGCAACGGATTCATCATTAAAATGCTCCGCCTAACCACAATATAGACTTTGTTTAGCCCCATTAGAAATTGAATCAGCCTTCTATCCTGCTCTGCTTTCTGCATGTTCGCTTTAACACCACATGTGCAATTGCATTTGCACTAAGCATGTGCATTTAGTGTGTTCAGTTCTTCCCAAAGTTTCTTCATCTTAGTATAGTACCCAGTGATATCTAGGGTTCCTTGACTCAATTCATTTATCTCCCTTTGCAATTGATACAATTTCGCCTCATTTGTCTGGTCGTATCTGTCTTCAAGCTCTTTCCAAAGTTCCTGAGCATCATTAACATACTGTAGACTATCCGCCAAATCCTTCGAAATAGAATTTAGGATCCACGATGTGACCATATCGTCGCAGCGTTCCCATTGATCGTACTTAGGATCCTGAGGTTCTGGCTTTCTGCACTTTCCGTTTATGAATCCTACTTTATTCTTCATTGAGAGAGCTCTTAGAACTCCTCTTCTCCACGATCTATATACTGATCCGTCAAAAATCGCCGGTACAAGCATAGAGCCAGCACTCTCAGAGGGATGCATGTACAGCGGACTGGTCGAATCTAGAGCCAGATTCGTGGAATCCGTCGTGTTCTCATTGTCAACCATGATTATCGAGGATCGATTTGAAGAATCGAAAGGAAATTCGATGTTCGCACAGGTAGACAGAGTGTCGAGAGACTACGCTCGAATAGAAAGGAGAAACGACTAATTGAATTTAGGATCAAGAGCCAAGCTCTCATACCATGACAAAATAGTAAGGAAGATGAAGAAGACAAGCTCACCTTGAGCGAGCTCTAATGGCGGTTGAGGAGAGCCATAGGAGGGGAAGCTTCTAAAATTTCTTCTCTATTACATCAGAAAGAAAAATAAAGTCCTTTGTACAATTGTAGAAAAAATACAATAAATTGAATTATACACTATAGTGTATCTACCCCTATTTATACTGTATATCATCTACAATTCACTTATACAACTAAAATATTCACACGTGCTTTAATACTAATATATATATATATATATATATATATATATATATATATATATATATATATATATATATATATATATTTAGTAAAATTTTCCGACAAGCGATGTTACGTAACACCGCTTCGGTGAATGCACGTCCGCCCCCACTTCGTTTTAGGTATTCAAGGTGATAAATGTGGAATAGCTATCAATTTCTGCCTTAAAATTACATACTACTTGCAGCAAATAAATTTAATATTCAGTATATAAAATAAGGCATCGAGAGATTCATGGTGATGAAAGATAAATACCAGCTATTTAAATAATACATGTCGAGGAAATCTGTAATGCATTTCAATATCGACATTTGAAATATAGGAGCTTACTCCAAAGATGAATTTTAATTAGCGTTTATTTTCAACTTTAATTCATTGTTTCTAATTGATGACAACAGAAGATGATAGGCTGATATCATATTCAAGGATTTGTTAATGCCATGTTATCTGTTAAGTGGCTGATAATACAATGTCAGAAATCAACACTGCTATAAATAGTCAAGCTTTAACATTTATGCTGCCACAGTGTAAACAATTTAACACACTCTGGTCAACTAAAAGATAATTGCAGGTAATCGACCATAATAAAATAGATTAGTTGTTTACTACAAGGCCAAATACATATACATACCATTAAATTTGGCCCAATTTTTTATTTTGGCACTTTAACTCAGCCTTGTTCCATTTTGGCCCTCCAACCTCATTTCTTTTTCCACTTTGACACAAAAAATTTTCTCCAGGCTAAAATTGCAGCGCCGTGCAATATACTCAGCTGCTAAGCCCCACCCCCACCCCACCTTTCCCCCCCCCCCCCCCCCCCCCCCCCCCCCCCCCCCCCCCCCCCCCCCCCCCCCCGCAAAAAATTTTTTTCTTTTTTTTATAATTTCCAAATTATTATTTTTGCCACATCCCGGGGGAAAAAATATTTTTTATATATATTTCAGTATTAACTACAGGTTCAACTGAACCATAACTTTCGACGCCGGAGTAAAAAATTTGTATTTAAAAAATTTTTATTAAAATTGTTAAAAAAAAAAAAATAGATATTAAACCATAACATTTAAAAATATAATGGGTTCTTTTGTTCCACTTTGACACAAAAACTTTTATCCCAGGTAAAAATTCAGCGCGAACAAATACCCAGCTGCTACCCCCATCCCCACCCTATTGCCTCCCCAACCCCCCGCAAAATTTTTTTTGTTAATTTCAAATTATTATTTTTTTCGTTTTTTCTGCCCCCCTCCCGTGGAAAAAATATATTTTATATATATTTTCAATAATAACTACCGGTTTAACTGAACCCATAACTTTCGACGCAAAGTAAAAAATTATATGTAAAAATTCATTAAAATTGTAAAAGAAATAGATAAACCCATAACTTTAAAAATATAATGGGTTCAATGTTAAAAACATTAAAATTGAATCCATAGGATTTAAATTCTGGATCTGCATCTACGTTGGAAGTATGAAATTTGGCTTAAAAATGGCTCTCACGCGCCTACAAGGGTGAGGCAAATCACACATGGAATCTAGTCAGCTTTTGTGTCAAAGTGGAACAAAAGAAATGGGGTTGGAGGGCCAAAATGGAACAAGGCTGAGTTAAAGTGCCAAAATAAAAAATTGGGCCAAGTTTAATGGGTTGTCTATGTATTTGGCCTTACTACAACATATGTTAAAATACATTAAGGGATTTTTTCTTATCTATACCATATATGAAACCTTATTACTAAAAATGTGCATAATTCCATTATTACCCGCCATGTTTATATTTTTCCTACAAAATTTATACCATTCATTAAATACCCAATATTAATAGCTGATTCCTTCCAAATTAGGCGCCTACAAATCTGGGATAAATATTTGAATAGCTTATTCCTTCCAAATTAGGCGCCTAAAAATTTGGGACTAAATATTTTTTCATATTCACATCAGATTTGTTTCCTCCTTTTTCTACAGGCTTCTCTTTCCTCATTTTTCACGTCCTCGCCCTGCAACTTTTAATCCACGCCCAGTAAGTCAACTCATGTCTCCAAAATCATCCATTACCGAGATTCACCAGCAATTTGTTGCGCCTGAAGATACATTAGAATCTGATTTCGGGGAGTCTCCCATGAAGAAGAAAAAGTGAATCAAATTTTCCATTCCTCTAGCTCCAGTCAACAAATTTTCTACAAAAAAACTACAAATCAGTTTAAGTATGTATAAAGCAATATTGTTTTAATGGTATCTACAAATTACTACATTTATACTACAATTAAACTGCAATCTATGTTGAAAAAAAATGTTGACTACAAAATTTTCTCCTAATCTACAAATTTTCTACAAAAAATCTACAAATAAACTACAAATCAGTTTACGTATGTATAAAGCAGTATTGTTTTGAAGGGTATCTACAAAATTACTACATTTATACTACAATTACACTACAATCAATGTTGGAAAAAAAATGTTGACTACAAAATTTTCTCTTTATCTACAAAATTTCTATAAATAAACTACAAATCAGTTTAAGTATTGTATAAAGTTGTATTGTTTTTAAGGGTATCTATAAAATTACTACATTTATACTACAATTAAACTATAATCTATGTTGAAAAAATATGTTGACTACAAAATTTTCTCTTCATCTATAAAATTTCACAAAAAAAAACTACAAATAAACCAACCTTTCTTATTCCATCTTCATCCTTGTCAAAGGCCCATGACTACTTCTTAATGAAATCTTCAAGGTTGTATATGTACCAAATTGGTGTTGGCCACAGCCACCGCCAGTATTTGGCGTTATTATTGTATGGGATTTACAATGGGTTTCATATTGAATCTCTTTAGCTAAAAATCTGATTATAAAAAATGGGTCTCATCTCTGTATTTTTTGAGAAGAAGAAGGAATGGAGAAGAGAAAGAAATGGGAGGGGGAAAACAGTGATGGTCAGATCTTGGGAATTAAGGGGAGAGAGAAACGTGGGATATATGGACACCTTTAATTAAGGAGTAAAAAACTGCCAATTAATTATACCTCTAAATTAATTATGGTATATAAATGGTAATTTGGTATGCTGAAATGTAATTAACTCAAACCTTAAACATTGAGGGTAATAAGGTTTCATATGTGGTATAGGAAGATAAAAATCCCATACATTAATAGTATATGCGTCCGTGTTATATAAGTTAAATCTCATTTATGATTATTGGTTCTGTCGTTGCAACTCAAGGTTTACAATCTTCTGGACGATAAGTCCAGCTTGTGATTGTTTTGAGGATAATCATCTACTTAGTTCTTCCTTTTTATATATGCACTCGGTTTCTTATTATAACTTTGTCAACTATGTGAGTAACATGTAAGTAATCTGGTTTTTCTTATGGACAAAGAAATGTAGAACAAGTCAAGAATCTTCATTCCCTCGATTGGCCACGAATATGTCAGCCTTCGGTCCTCTCCGTGACTTTAGTTTAGAATATATTTCAACACTGACTTTAAAGATTAGCGTTGAACTTCAAATTCAATTCACAGTCTGTAAATGATGAGACCAAACAATAAGAGCTAGCTGGCAATTATATAATGTCACTTGCTATAGCCTTATTCATTTGACAAATGCCTTAGGGTTTCACCAAACCTTGAAGTTTTTATCAATGGCCAGAAACAGTACCATTGTTCTTATTATTCTGATAATTATTGCTTTTTTATTCTACCATGGTTACCCAGCTTTATCGCGTATCGTGCTATCAATGGATGAATCAGCCTCCAACACACAACAATGGAGTGAAACGATAAGCTCTTATGACGATAGAGAAAAGTCTTTTCCTTCTGTGAGCTATCAGGGGAATGTTTATCAGGATCCATGTACTATGGGCTGCCCCAGTGAAATTTGCGGCTGCTACTAGGTTGATCTAAATACACCCAGCTATTAAGCTTTTCTGGCAAGAGAGATCAACCTTAATTCTATCTAGTGCGTGTATTTCTACTTCCATGTAATAATTCCCCTGTTCTGTTCTATGAAGAGCGGATCGACTCGTATTGAATTAATAAATGTAATGTATAATTTGTGTTTCATTAGTTTAGAATTCATACATGAAACAGACAAGAGAGGATTATCTAACATTTTCACCTTGCAGGTGATCTTCCAACATGTAAAAAGTGTCTGAGAAACATTGCAATGTAGCTTAGGCGCTAAACCAAAACTGAAGGGCATGAAATGTTAAAAAAGTTGGCCTAAAGAACATAAACTTTTCTGTGACATACACCACCACTTACAAAACAGATTGAAAACCCAAAGAGAATTTGGTAGCAGATAATTTTTCTGTAACACTGTACCCAAGGCATCAGCCGAGTGGCCAACTCTACCATAACATGGTGTACTGATATTTATAGAAATGGGAACCTCGGCATAATCTCAAAACCCACACCCACGTCTTTCAATGTTTCCCTGCTCCTCCGGGCTCAAGTAACAAACAATTCTTTAGTTGACATAGAGGTTAATTGAGACCAAAACGTGATTTGTGTTTCAGTGCAGCAGTCGGATATTTCGCAAAACTAATCAGCAGGATCATGCTCAGTCTTCGGTGTCCGAGAGCAAGCAGTCTTCTATTTGCTCCCTGAAAACAAGGCAATTAAACTTGAAAAATAAGTGTCCTAAGTTTTAAACTAGGACTAGAAACGGAGATAAAGCTTTTATTAATACAAATTAAAAAAACTAGTTCCAAAAACATCTCTAAAGTTGAAATGTTGAACCCTGGGCAGCCCAGAGAAGAAAATAGAGGACAATATTCTCTAAGCAACAACAGTGAAAGGAAGCTAATTTCAAAAGGCATCGTCCTTCTAAAGATCCATGACGCCGCCTCTGTGAATTCAAACCATCTGCAGCTACATAATGGTTTTCCAAAAGCAAGCTAATGTGTCAGAAATAAGAACATCAAATGAAATTTCATACCTTAGCTGTCTCTGACTTAGATGATCACCATCCTCTGCTTGGGAAACCATTGATGGTGGCAAGAGAGAAATGAAGTGCTCCAGAGATGAGGGGTCCTCTGGAAGAACCTGAAACTGACAACTTGCACAGCATGCAGCCCCTATTGCATTGAGACTAGTTTTCGCATTGTCAACACTAATTGAAGTTCCGACGGTGGATATTTTTAGAGGACTACTGCAAATACGACAGAATGACTCGGGAGGAAGGGCATCGTTAGTTTTCAGGTTGTATTTCTTTTGCCTCCTTTGAGATGCCACCTGATCGTTATAGTTATTGTCCTCTGACATTCTATTGAAATGAAAAGGTGTCAGCTTTCCAGCTGTTCTCATGATTGTGCTTTCCCGGGAAGGGTTTTCCTCCTGAAATTAAAAGCTACTTTGAATTTTTCATGTGAAGGCTTTGAAGTTGCAGTATTCACGACTAGAACAACAAACACATAGGATAACTGAATATAGGCAGTTCTCACAATAACAAGTTAGGAGATCTATAATAAAGTAATTTATTCCCTAATATTTTTCCTTCTTGTTAAAGTAACCAGCAATTACTACAATATTAACCATGAACCAAGATTAAGTTTTAAAAGCATGTGTCTCGGCAGGCTAAATATATTTCAGCTATTGCGTGCGTTGTTATATTACAATATTCCAATTTTTGATTTCTTATATATCTAGAGTCTTTTCCTTGCCTAAAATGCCACTTGCACTGTACATGAAACCACATCAACTTAAATTAAACCAATACAGTTAACCTGCTTTTACCTGCAACAATTTTACAAATGAGGAGACCAAGCCATTGATACCAGCATGTGTTCCGTTAAAAACTTCTACAGTCATTAAACTGCCCTGGCAAAGTACGTTGAGGCCCACCATGAAGTAATGGTTTTGACACACAAGGAAAGGGAAAAAAGAAATGAAATAATCAGATTCAGAAATTACATGAGATTGCGATAAAAATAGGATATCTAAATGCTAAACAAGAATTAAATTTATTTTGAATTTCAAGTGCAACAAACCTGTCAAGGCTGCAAAGCGTATTCAACTCATGAATAAGACAATCACGGAGGGGAAGAACCACAGGTATCTTCCACCTTGCATCAACATACTGGATATCAGCAGCTAAAGAATAACCTCTGCCCTGGAAAAAACCAAAACTTTTTGCACATTAGATAGTTCTCTCTCTTTCTTTTTGTTCATCACTCTTCTGTTCAAGTGGGTAACCAAAGATATGAGAGATGACATTGAAAATTATAGATAGGTGATTAGTGTAGATATATAGTTACTAGCTCTAGAGTTGATCTTTTATACTACAACTAACATGGATTATGATCATTGAAATGAGTAATTAAAAATATAGATCAAATCAGATAAAATAAACCACAATAAAAAGATAATGAAAGTGATGGGCATTTTGGTTAATCCACGAAAGATGACCTGAGAGGAATATACAAGAGAACTTCATACAAACACCTATATTTAAGTGGAGAAGGGTAGAGGAGCGGGTCCATTATCCACCGAGTTCCAAACCGCGCGCCGCTGGCCCTCAGTTATCAAAAAAAAACTCGAAGTATCAAAATTCATAAGCAATGCTTTAACTTTTTTTTAAAAAAGAAAACCTATTCTGCATGAATCATGGATAATCACATTTTTTAGTATTAATCTCTTCATCTATCTGGAAGAGGATGGACCAAATCTAGGCACTTCACACTTCCATTCTTCTCTTATAATTTACTCCATCCCTTTCATTGTTTCCATTTGGATCATGTCATATTGAAGTCCAAAGTTCCAAACTTTTTCAGTTTGCCAGAGGACAAGCTTTCTTTATCATGCATCCATGTGAATTAACACTTTCAGTTTTTCCGCAGAAGAAGAGAGGGAGTGATTCATAGAACCTACCTTGACAGTTGCTTCAAGTACACGACAAGCTATTCTTGATGTACACGTTCCTAGCAAAACTTTGGTATATCCATGCTCAAGAGCTATCTGCATAGTAAAGCAACATATGTAAATAGGGATCTATGTCTCTCCTGCAAAGCTCAAGATTGTGATTATGTAAAGCAGCCAAACCTTTTGCAGGGAGAGCATGCGAAGATGCTCTACAAGATCTTCTTTTCCTGTGACATCACTAACAGCATTTATTAATTCATTCAGTCTATCTTTTGCATCACCAGCTTTCAGCGAATAAATGGCCTCTGTTGGAACTACATGGAATTGTTTCACTGGTGGAGCCAAATCTGACAAGATAAGTTTCAGCTTCTCAATAGCTCTATCAAGATCATCAGATGAAACAGCAGAAATGGCTTTTTCATCAATAAAAGCAACCCCAACACCAAAAACTGGTAATGCTCTATCTGGACTGGCATCATAGTTCTTCTGAGCTTTGCTTTGCATCTCATGTGTAAACTGCAGAGCCACCCTAGAAGATAAAAGAATTTGCTCAGAAAAGTAAAACATCATGGTATCACATACCTTTTACACAAGACTTGCATTCTACTCGACATCCCTTTTAAGTCATAACAAACAGCAGTCTGCTTAACTAACTGCAATGATATATACCATTGTTGACACACTTTGATGTTACATTCCAAGAACACGTAAATGCTGTGCTCATCAACCTGGAGAAATTACAACATGCTATTGTTTCTAGAAGACCTACTTTTAACCCTTTCTTTTAATTAGTAAGTGTTGACAGTATGTTTCTCTATCTTTAGTAGTAAGTTTACAGATACACACACTCACACATGCATATGCATGCACGTACTTTAAGATTTATCCACAAATGGATGGTGAATTTTAAGATGCTGAAAGAGGTTCCGGTTTATTTACAAATTTAGTGAACTATCAAACTTCCAATATTTGTTGCCTCCTCAATTTCTACTACAATCCAACATCCAAAATAAGAGGATAGCAATCAATAGAGTAGGAAGAGGGCAGGGGACACTTCAACAACCAAAGAATACATTAAAGTCCATATAATACACTGCATAGAAAACAGAGTTAGACAAGGTAATAACTCTAACACAGACAACTCACGAGCTCAAGCCCTAAGTATGAAGTTTTTGTCTGTAACACAAATATGAGGTGGATAACCAGGAAATGGATTTTCTGGAAGTACGACTAGGAAATTTGGTGGAGATAAGGAGATTCACACTCGTCACACAAAGACGTATCCCCGTCAATTGAGTCCAAACTTTACACTTAGTTAACAAGATGAAAGCTCGGTGATCACACCCTTTTTACTAAAGTTCCCTCATATGCTTGGAAAAATCCCAAAACTTTGACAAATAAATTGCATGGGAACACATTTCAGACTGAGGAACATGACAGATGTCTACTGTTCTTATACTAATTGTTTTGAATTAAATAGACACAAATAAGTGGAATACATAGAGATTGATAAAAAGAAACATGAGAATTTTTTTTTAATCATATTTTATGACGGTAGTATCCACGCCAGCTAGTTTGCACCTCGACTATTCCTACATGTACGGGTAACTCTGCTAACCAAAGCTTAGGCAGATGGAAAAAATCACCTAATATTTTTTGCCTCCGCTTGAATTTGAACATGAGATGTCATTATTCTCCACCAACTTCATTGACCACTAAGCACACCCTTGGGGTGCAAGCAGGGCACATATAGACAATTCATATCACCCCAACTAGTTTGGCATTACGGCCGTTGATTGACTATTTCTTTCAATGAACAAACCAAGACCGAAAATAAAGAGTCTTCTCTACATCATCAGCATATTTTCAAACAAATAAACTGATTAATCAGGAACCAAAAATCAGTAGGAAACTACATTTAATCAAAATTATTAAACCCTAAACCCTAGATATAATCTCGAAAAGCAAATATCTTTGGGAATTAAGAATACAATTTACATATGAAAATGAAGACATAAGATGAACCTGGAACATGTACCGCCGGAGAAAGCGACAAGGACGTTATCCGACGGCGAAATCATAGCATTAGATGTGACAGAATATCTGAACTTTCCATAGAGGTTACTGCGGAAGCAATCTGCACAGAACCTTCCGCTATCTCCTCCGCTAAAGTCACCACCTCCCTCGGCGGAGGCAGCGGAGGCTATGGTTTTGTTAACCTTGCATTTAACACAGACGGCGATAGATAATTGTTCGGTGCTCTTTCTACCGTTAGCGACGTCGTTTGGAGCTTCATTTGCAATTTTTACAGGCGGATGTTCTTCTGCTTCATTAGAGGAGTCTCTGTAACAACCGGACTGGCAGGTTCCTGAGTTGCACGCCATTTTTGGCAAGCAAGAAAAATCTATTGGAGGGATAGCCAATTGGTTTTGTAATACAGTTCTATGTTGGGCCGCTTTTGGGCCTGCATAGAGTAAGAGCTTTCAAGATGGGCTCTCCTAGTTTTTTTTTTTTTTCTCGGAAAGTTACACAGAAGGCGTTTTAGCTTATAAGCTGGTCAAATTAGCTTATAAGTACTTTTCGGCTTATTCATGCGTAGGGGTGGCAAAATGGTTCAAAGAAAACAGTTAACCACCCATATTATCCACTAAAAAATGGGTTGGATAATGAACTTTTTAAAAACGGGTCAAATATGGATAAGAACCATATTATCCATTTAGAAAATGGATAACCAATGAGTAACCAATGGATAACCAATGAGTCTAACTTTTACATTTGTAAAGCTTCAAATTGGGGGTTCCTCAAGTTAGGGAGACCAAGAATTCTCCCAAAAGTGATCATATACAAGAAGTCATGGATAATATGGGTAACCCATATTATCCGCTGGTTAACCCGTTTTTTATCTGTATTAAATATGGGTCGCGTCGGATAATTGATCCATTTTTTCATTACCCATTTTCGACCCGAACCATATCCGACCTGACCCGCCCGTTTGCCACTCCTATCTATGCGTTTGGTAAAGTTAAAAGTGTTTAGTACTTATAAGCCAAGTGCTTATAAGCTAAAAATAAGTCAAAAGCCATAAGCTTGTAACCCCCAACTTATGAATTTTTAGCTTATAAGCACTTTAACTTTGACCAAAATTTTTACTATTTTATCCTTAAAATATTTCTTCTTAGAACAAAACTCCTACGTCGATACTCACCGTCTCAAGTATTCAACCTAAACCCCCCACCCCCTACCCCACCTGCCCCTACCATCCACCTATTCAAGTCTGCAATTCTCATTGACTATTTAAGATAAGCAAATTCTCTATTTCCTGTATACTTATATCTATGTGATTGTGTATTAATATTTGAATTGTATGTAATAAATGAGGACATATCAAATTTTTGGTGTATTTAAAATAAAATGCCAAATAGAATATTTTGTATTTGTATCGATCTAGAATCTAAAATTTTGAAGAAATTACGCCCTTATAAGTGTAAACAGTTCTAAGGTTATTTAAGTCATTTTAACAGAAAAAGAGCTTATCAGAACTTTTTTATTAAATACTGCAGCAACTTATTATCAATTTCAGCACTTCTACCCAAACACGTAACTACTTATTTATTAAATCAGTTTCAGCACTTAAAAAGTGTTTTTCAGCACCTAATGCTTATCAGCTACTTCAAATCAGCTAATCCAAACGGGCACATAGTATTCCCTCCGTTCCAATTTATGTGAACATGTTTGATTGGGCACGAAGTTTGAGAAAAAATGAAGACTTAGAATTTGTGGTTCTAAACAAGTCAAAAAGGGCCCCAGAGTATTTGAGTGGTTGTAAAGCTTTCTCATTAAGGGTAAAATTGTAAGTTTAAGCTAAATTGTTACCAAATTTAGAAAGGGTTCATTCTTTTTGGAACGAACCAAAAAGGAAATAGGTTCACGTAAACTGGAATAGAGGGAGTATAAAAATTTCACGAGGCCTCCTATTTGGTCTGTCATTTATCCATTTTTTTACTAAAACTAGTCTTAGGGTACGCGCGTTGCGCGTGTATCCCATATCATTGCATACAAAACTTTAAGAAACAACGTTAACATTATTAAATATTCTTTATAAACTAAAAAGAAATACTAAAGATAAAAGTGCAAGTGCCTAAATCTTTTGTATATATATATATATATATGTTAACTCAGTAAATAAATAAATATTGTCCTACGATAGTCCTTTGATGCATTATTATATAAATTAGTTCAAAAGGCTTATTTTCACCTAATATAGTTTATAAAACATTAGTCCTAAAAAGTTAGTACCGAAACTTTTCTTACTTTTCCTATGTCAAAACTTTTTTTTTTTGGTTACCCACACAATGTTCGGTACCCACATTGGAGCTCGACTATATCCGGATTCGCGCCGCGTAGGGCCCCTTTCGGGGGTAATCGCTCCCTACTAAGGATTTTTCTATACCCAGGGCTCGAACTCGAGACCTCTAGTTAAGGGAGGAGCAGTCTCATCCACTGCACCACATCCTTTGGTTGTGTCAAAACTTTATTAACTAAAGAAAGACCTAAACTTTTAGGTAAAATTTTATTAGCTAAAGAAAAACCCCTCCTAAACCTAAAAGGAGAACTCAAAAAACTGAATCTTTTAGGCAGAATTTTATTAACTAAAGAAACCTCCTCCGAAACCTAGAAGAAGAAATTTAGTACTCCTAAATATAAATGGGTTGAATGAAAAATAAAAGTTTATAAATATTAGGAGTATAATTAAATGACTATTCCTATATAGTAAGAAATTAATTAAATGACTATTCCTAAATAGTAGGAGATTAATTAAATGAATATTTCTAAATATTAGAAAAAATAATAAAGTGACTATTTTGTCCAATGTAAACTCAAATTTTAAAGGGTAAAAAAAGCGAACGATATTTTGCCAAGGGACTTTGTAAAATTACATGTAAAATTTGATATTCGAACAAGTATGGCTTGCAGTGAAAACCACTTCAATCTGGTTTTTTTCTTCTCTTGAACTCAAATTGAATATTAAAACTCTCTCCACCTCTACTTCTTTTTTTTGGCAAATATCTTTTGTTAACTAATTCTGATTTTTGTGAAGTTTGTGAATTTTAATTTAAGAAGAAGAAGAATCGAGTATTATTTATTTGGTTATTCCCAATAGATATGTTATATGAAGGTGTGAGACACAAAACAAAATAGATTATAATTTTTGTCAAAAAATAATAATAACACTATAGACGTACGCTTATTTTGTTCTCCAGTGAGAGGCGACATTGTCTTTGAGAGAAAGTTCATATAATCGATAACAAAAATTAAATCACCTCAAAAAAGACATCATATCTTGGCAACAATTGAAAAGGCCTACTATTAAAAAATGCAATAACATCATACAAGATAGATAAATAATACAAGTAAAGCAAGAAGCTAGCTAGATCTCGTATTTTGTTCTTGATTGAAATAGATGCTTGGAGTAATTTTTGAGAGAGGATTCATGTTATGAAAAAAATTAAATTACCTTTTGAAAAACGGATATTTGAACAATAACTAAGGCAGTTCAAACTGAACGTGATCCTTCATTATAGAAGAAAAAAGTGGTCCAACATGTTCTTGTCCATCTTAGATTGGTATGGCCGTATCTGTGACAATTTAACCCTAAATATAAGATAACTCTTGAATGCCGTGAAACTTTAGTCGTAATATAATTAAGTATAGCCTTATAGGACAAGTATATTAAATTTAAAGTCCTTAACATTATGTCTTTTTGTCAAGTAAGGAAGGTTTTAATAACTAATTGATTAAAAAGTCTTAAATATTAGAAATATAATTAAATTACAAATTTGACCAATGTGAAATCTACTTCTAAAGGGTAAAAAAGGCGAACGACATTTCGCCAAGGGCCTTCGTGCTTTTAATATAGTATATAGAGTATAGATTAACGATATCCAATATTTGGTAATTTCATATACGTTTTCTTCTCTATTGATGCTTCTTCTTTGCTATGGGTTGCTGCTGCTTCTATGTCGTTGTTTCTTCTTTATTTATAAAACAGGAACATAACTGTAGCCCCAGGAATCACGGTTGTAGCCATGCCTAGAAAACTGAAGTTTCCTACTTCGACTCATGCCTACAGGGATAAAACCTAGCACAACAGCGACAGCCTTGGGTAAGTATTCTGACCAAATGGCCTTTTTTCCTTCATAAAAATCAGTAGCTGCAGCATGACTAAACTCGGTTGCACCATAAATTCCTTCAACTTTTCCATCCTTTCAATATTGATATTTTTAAGTATTTTCACATACTTATATGCACTCATACACCTTCAAATTATAGTACAATTACTTTTATACTCTTTCACGGAAACAACCTCTCTATCTCTATGAGGTAGGGGTAAGGTATGCGTACACAAAACCCTTCTCATACTCCATTTATGGGATTACACTGTTTTTTTTTTTTTTTTTTTATGTTGTTGTTGTTGTTATACTTTTATACTCTTTCATAGTATATTTTTTGTATGAGGTAAATTAATGAATGACAGGTGGATGCTCGACGCGTTGACACGTGGCAGTAAAGACAGGTAGGATATGAGTCAGCAAATAGCTCGCACCGATTACGAGCATGTGACTGGTATTGTGTGAGTTTCGAAGACGACGGAAGCGGGGACGAAAGATTGAAAAGAAGATATCGGTTGAAGAAGACAGTGTAAGCGCTACTGTGTTAAAACACAAATTCAGAAAAAAACTGTTAGAAAAATAAAAGAAACTGGAAAAACAGAAGAGTTTAAGAAATATTCCGAGTCCACAATTTGCTTGTGTGTCCTTAAGGAATTTTAACCCCCTCACACGTTGCCAAGGTAATGGATTAAATCCTCCTAGGATAAAACGGAATAAACCTTCCTGCAACAGTGGCAATACAAACTGCAGGATACCAACGAACTTAAAGAACAGAGCAAAATCACACTTACGAATTTGAGAGAGAGAGACTGCGAATTAGAATGCAGTATATTCAGAAAGAAAGAAGTTCTGGAGTGTTTTTCGTGTGTAGAAAATGGTGCCTTGCCTCAGAATTTATAGGCAATTATCAGAAGAGGTGTCTGGAAAAGGTGACTTTTCAGAAGAATACACTGCCTGCCGCGGTTCTACCACGGTCGCGGCAGAACCGCGGTCAGAGAGGCTTCTGAACCTGCCTGCCGCGGTTCTACCGCGGTCGCGGCAGAACCGCGGCCAGAGAGGCCCTCTGAACCTTCAGCAAGGTTCTGGCATATTTTCAGCAGTGATTTGGCATTTAATTAATTATTAAATAATTAAATAAATTTTGTCCAAAAATAATCTTATCGATCGATCATTTGACAAATCCAAATCCAAATCCAAATCCAAATCCAAATCCAAAGCCAAAGCCAAAGCCAAAGCCAAAGCCGAGCCGAGCGAGCGACGACGGCGCGAGGGTTCATTCTCTTCAACTCCTTTTAAGAGCTTTAAGAAGTGATTCTATATATAAGAACACAAATGTGGTTGTCTCTCACCAATGAGGGACAAAGTGCAAGACAAAAGTTCACTTCTACAAATTTTCAATTTCCCTCCATTTCCAATTCACACTTCTTCTACTTTAAAGCCCAATGGCTTAAAGTCTAACAATCTCCCACATGAATGGGAATGGTTGTATCAAGAAAGATCATAGATGAAAGCTATGTGATTTTGCAAGTAATGATTAATTGCATCTGGATAAGTAGGTTTCCCTTTGAACTTTCCGTAGTGAACATATGTCGGATATACTCGGTCAATCGGTAGATTTGATATCTTTGAACCGTCGAACTTTAGTGTATACCGAGACAACCATATGTCACACAATCAATCCTTAACCGTCTTTTAGTTCTCATTGTTGTGTTCGTTTCAGCCATGAACACCGCCTGGTCTCATAAGTGCGTAGAGAATTGGCCTTACAGAATTCTCATTGAAGCGGCTTCCACTTCACACTTACATAGGTGATTCCTAAACGTGTAATCCTTTAGATTGACACTATTTGATAAATACCTCATCAAACTTAGGTAATTATTAAAGAACGTGTAAAGTTCTATCCTTGTTACTGAACATTGTCTTCATCACGAGAATGGACCAAAGATTTTATTTTGACAATGTTGAACCGGTCAATCACAACTTTGTTTGAGCTCCTTGAACCTAGATCTAGAGTTACCGCCATGTTGACTTGTCCTCGGCCATAGTCCCATTCCCTTAGATGATTTCTCAACTCCCTCTCTAGTTAAGCCTTTTGTAAGCAGATCCGCCACATTATCCTTTGATCTTACATAATCAATAGTGATAATTCCACTAGAAAGTAGTTGCCTAACGGTGTATGTCTTCGTCGTATATGACGAGACTTTCCGTTATACATAACACTCCCTGCCCGTCCTATTGCAGCCTCACTATCGCAATGTATGCAAATAGGAGCCAAAGGTTTTGGCCAGAACGGAATGTCTTCTAAGAAATTTCGAAGCCATCAGCTTCTTCACCGGCTTTATCCAAAGCTATAAACTCTGATTCCATTGTAGAGCGAGCGATGCACGTTTGTTTGGAAGACTTCCAAGATACTGCTCCTCCACCAACAGTAAAAACATATCCAGTTGTGGACTTTGTTTCTGTTGAGCCGGTTATCCAATTTGAATCACTATATCCTTCGATAACCGCAGGATGTATATTGTAGTGTAAAGCGTAGTCTTGGGTATATTCCAAATATCCCAGAACTCGTTTCATTGCCACCCAGTGATGTTTGATGGGATTACTTGTGAATCGACTAAGTTTACTTATTGCACAAGCTATATCAGGACGTGTACAGTTCATGATATACATTAAGCTTCCCAACACACGAGCATACTCCAATTGAGACGTGCTTTCACCTTTATTCTTTATAAGATGATGGTTTAAGTCAATTTGAGTTCTTGCACTTCTAAATTCCAAGTGTTTGAATTTTTCAAGTACCATTTTCACGTAATGGGATTGAGACAAAGCTAGACCCTGAGGAGTCTTCTGGATTTTAATTCCTAGAATTAGATCGGCAACTCCTAAGTCTTTCATATCAAACTTACTAGAAAGCATACGCTTAGTAGCTTGAATGTCGGCAATGTCTTTGCTCATTATTAGCATATCATTAACATATAAGCAAACAATGACTATATGATTTGGAACGTTCTTAATGTAAANTCGTGTACAGTTCATGATGTACATTAAGCTTCCCAACACACGAGCATACTCCAATTGAGACGTACTTTCACCTTTATTCTTTTGACATGCCATATCATATTAAAATTGTATTTTTTAATAACAAACTCATTTAATCCATGATCCTTATATCTATGAGAGTTTAAATTAGCAGATATTGGTCCTACCTCATTCTTTCTTTTCACAAGTGTTATAAATTCCACAATGAGAAAACAAACATAGAGCTCCATAGTGGAAAGACTTGGTAAAGCTTGCCATGGTTTTAGTGAAATGTGTTCTTTTGGCGTAGGAAGGAGTGGTTGACCTTAGTATTAAACATCTCCATCTTAAGTTTGACATGATTGTTTCTTTG
>NC_031998.1:15325376-15337160 GCF_001879085.1 Nicotiana attenuata
GAGGTTCAATTCATCGGACCAACTTTTTGGCATATAACAGCAACAATACTTGATTTGACAGTTTTATATGCAACATCTTAAGGCATAATGATCCGAGCTAACTTTAGCAGTTTGTGCAAATTCTAGAATCCTTAATCATTTTTCTTATAATTTAGTGGTCTAAATAAATACAGTAGGAATAGTTTCTTTCATAAAAGTACTCTCAGTTATCAATCTAGTGAAAAATGGATATAAAGATCATGAATTAAATGAGTTCTAATTTATTATTAAAAAATAAGTTTTAATATAACTTTGTGTGTAAAGCTGTGGTATTTATTTTTTGAGTCAATTGGCAATAGTTGGGGACTTTGTTGTCCTGAGAGGAACAAAAATGACTATGCTGAGATATCTCCATAAGTTGGGTGACCATCCAAGAAATTTACTCAATGAAGATGTCATGAAAGCAGTGATGCAAAACAGACAAAAAGAGCCAATTGAAGCATCCTACAGATAAGTTTAAACCTATATCTGACTTTGTACGAGTAATAACAGAGAACACTAACCTGACATATGGCCCATTCTGACACATCGAATATCTTGCCCTCGGCACAGACGAATGCACGAGGTATCTCCGCCTGAANTTAGCTGTAAGTATAGCTTCCCCCCCACAAGTTTTGTGGTAAGCCAGAACTTATCAGCAACGCATTCATCATCTCCTTCAATGTTCGATTCTTTCTCTCCGCAATTCCATTAGATTGTGGAGAGTAAGGGGCAGTTGTTTGGTGAATAATGCCATTTTCCAAACATATTTCTTCAAAAGGAGATTCATATTCGCCACCCCTATCACTTCTTATCATTTTGATCTTTTTGTTTAGTTGTGTTTCAACTTCACTCTTGTATTGCTTGAAAGCATCAATTGCCTCATCTTTACTATTAAGTAAATAAACATAGCAGTATCTCGTGCTATCGTCAATAAAAGTAATAAAATACTTTTTCCCACCGCGAGATGGTGTTGACTTCATGTCGCAAATATCTGTGTGAATTAAGTCTAAAGGACTTGAATTCCTTTCAACGGACTTATAAGGATGCTTAGCATACTTTGATTCCACACATATTTGATATTTAGAATTAATGCAATCAAATTTTGGCAATACTTCTAGATTTATCATCTTTCGCAATGTTTTGAAGTTTACGTGACCTAAACGCGAATGCCATAAAGTGTTTGGCTCAAGCAAGTAAGAAGAAGCATTCACTTTATTGATAGGAACTGCTATTACATTTAGCTTAAAAAGGCCCTCATTTAGGTAACCTTTTCCTACATACAAATCGTTCTTACTTAGTACAACACTATTAGAAACAAAAATACATTTGAATCCATTCTTGACAAGAAGTGAGGTAGACACAAGATTCTTGCGAATTTCTGGAACATGGAGGACTTGGTTTAGAGTCACTATTTTTCCCGACGTCATCTTCAACGCAATCTTGCCAACTCCTTCAATTTTGGCCGTAGATGAATTTCCCATGAAGATTGTCTCGTCGGGACCTGCGGGGGCATAAGAAGAAAATAACTCCTTGTTAGCACAAACATGGCGGGTGGCTCCAGAATCTATCCACCATTCTTTCGGATTTCCTACCAAGTTGCATTCAGACAACATGACACACAAGTCTTCCATTTCATCTTCAACCATGTTGGCTTGATTCTTTTTCTTCTAATCATTCTTTGGCGCACGACAATCCACCGCCTTATGCCCAGATTTTCCACAGTTGTGGCAATTACCCTTGAACTTCTTCTTACTTGGGTAATTCTTTGGTCCAGAAGCTTTCTTCCTCTTCTTATTTTGTGGTGCCTCCTCAACAATGTTTGCCCCCATTATTGTCGAGTGTCCACTTGACTTCTTTTCAGCATTTTTGTTGTCCTCTTCTATCCTCAAACGAACACTCAAGTCTTCTAGTGTCATTTCCTTCCGTTTGTGTTTAAGATAGTTCTTAAAATCCTTCCACAGCGGAGGTAACTTCTCAATGAAAGCAGCGACTTGAAAGGCCTCATTATGACCATACCTTCAATAATAAATTATTATTAATAATAAGATAAATCTTATTAATAAAATTATTGATTTGGGTCATACCTTCAGCAAGGAGGTCATGTACAATGACTTGTAGTTCTTGGACTTGAGTTATGATCGACCTAGTGTCAATCATCTTGAAATCCAAGAACCTTGCAGCCACGAACTTCTTAAGTCCGGCATCCTCAGTCTTGTATTTCTTCTCAAGCGCATTCCATAACGCTTTTGAAGTTTCCATGACACTATAGACATTGTACAAGCCATCTTCCAAACAACTCAAAATGTAATTTTTGCACAGGAAATCAGAATGTTTCCATGCTTCAGTTACAACAAGTCGTTCATCATCCGGAGTATTTTCAGCCATGACCGGAGGATCCTCCTTGATGAAACGTTGCAAACTCAACGTAGTAAGATAGAAGAGCATCTTCATTTGCCAGCGTTTGAAGTCAATACCGAAAAACTTTACGAGTTTTTCTGCCGGTGCCATAGCATGAGCAGGAGTAGAACGGCTTGACGAGGCAGCAACACTCGTAACAGTAGCTCCCGTTCCCACAACATTTTCATTAGTTTGGTTTTCGTTCGTCATCTTTTCTGTAGAGTTGGAAACACAACAGAACTTTGTTAAATCAGTGAAGTTTTGATATCTTCAAACTGAATACCAAACCAAACATACAACACGTAACAATGGTGAAGTTTTTATATACTTCAAACCCGTACGTTTATTATTCTGGTAAAGTTTTTATATACTTTAAACCGGACAGAACAATTATTGGAGTAGAAAGCACGAAGGCTTTAGTCTCCAAAACAGTATACAAAATATGAATAACAGTTTAATCAGAGAGGCTTTCTGAACCTGCCTGCCGCGGTTCTACCGCGGTCGCGGCAGAACCGCGGCCAGAGAGGCCCTCTGAACCTTCAGCAAGGTTCTGGCGTATTTTCAGCAGTGATTTGGCATTTAATTAATTATTAAATAATTAAATAAATTTTGTCCAAAAAATAATCTTATCGATCGATCATTTGACAAATCCAAATCCAAAGCCAAAGCCAAAGCCGAGCCGAGCGAGTCCCTCACCAATGAGGGACAAAGTGCAAGACAAAAGTTCACTTCTTCAAATTTTCAATTTCCCTCCATTTCCAATTCACACTTCTTCTACTTTAAAGCCCAATGGCTTAAGTCTAACAGACAGCATTCAATGAGCGACCGTTATAAAGAATCTTTGCATTTATACTCAACCTTTATGCAACCATCAATAGGGCTCTTTCTTCATATTAAAGAGGAGCTTGATTTGGGGATCTTGTCTTTCTGAATTTAGCTATAAATATAGGAATTTATACTTATGTAAACACGAAATACTTGTATGCAAAAACTTACTCTTGTTTTATTAATATTCTTTATGCTCCATACTTTGTTCTTGTTTCTGCTTCCAGAGAAGCTCAACTCACAACCAAGCTTGTATTTTCTTCAAGTTTTCTTAATTAATCTATTTCTGTTCTTAGTTATTTTATATTTTTTGATCAATTTAATTCACGTGTTTATAAAATCACGTTATAAATTCAACTGTATCGTTTTACGAGTAAATTATTTTATCATTAAGCAACATTTGGATCGTAAAACGAGAATTTAAATATCCATTTGACTCTAAATGAGCTCGAATTGATTTTAAAAAAATCGAGGTGCTACAATAAGAAAAGTAATCATGGTATATAATTTTTGTAACTTTATCGAATGTTTGATTTGGATTTTGAATCACGTATAACTAATCCACCAATTGATATATTATCTTATACTACCAACATAGAATAACCAATTCATGTATAATTTATAAAATGGATAAAGAATAAAAAAGGTAAAATTATCGTTATTTTTTTCCTAGAAGCCAATGAAAGTTAACAGAATTTCTTACCTGATCTTATGTGTTTCGCGGACTGTAAAACAGAGTCAATTTACTCGATTTAGGATTTAAAATAAATCGGTAACCTGGGACACCATAAAAATTATTCCAAGTGGTGACTCTAGATTAAATAAATAATCTCATTTCGAATAATGTCACTTTACTTGGAAAAACCCTATCCCTCGGGAAAAAAGAGGTGTGACAAAGTGTATTTTTCTCAAAAGTACTTGTCAGAAAAGTGCTTTCAGATAGAAACTACATTTTTCTGCTTCTCAAATACTACTTCTGATTCTTTATAAAAATAATTTTTTCCTTCTAAAAGCTTGGCCAAACACTCATTTTCTTTAAAAAAAAAAAAGCACTTTTGTTAAAAAGAAGGCCGAATAGCCTAGAAGACACTTATACTTGTCCCACTTGGTCATGCCGGTCCCTGTATTCTATTGTTTGTCAATTGAACACTTGTTCAAATTCTATATATTAAACCCTTATGACCGTTGACTAAGACTATATGGCTGACTTGGCTTCAGTGCGTGACTCACACACCTTTTAGGGGCGTGAGACCTATTAGAAAGCCCTAACAATAACATTTCTCCATTGTTGAACCTACCTGGAGCTCTCTTTCGGCATTAGCAAAATCACCTCTTTTTTCCCTTAATTTTTTCCAACTCTTTCGTTCTTGTTTGCAATCTCCCCCGATAAAATTACACCTTTAAGGTCCATAAGAAACAAACAAAACACCTAATTTTTTATCTGAAAAAGCATTCAAGATTCCTCTATCTTCCCCAAAAATACCATAATATTATGATATAACTCGGTGACCACAATCCAGAATGGAACCCAACATACTTCACAAAAAAATTAAAAAATCAGGAGACTAATTTTGATTCCTACCGTTACCAAGTCATAACCTAATGAACACTGATAATATTAGGATTTGTGCATACTATAATATACTACGAGAACACAGACAAAGACAGAAAAAAATAAAAACTTGGTCCAATTTTAGTCTGCCAGACATTAGCTCCTGATAGCGTAGTGATTTCGGGGCCAAGGTACTAATGGGCCATGGACCCTCTTCATCTTATAAACAATTACATTCAAAATATTACGAAGCTTAGTAAAAACGCATGAAGATGAAGGAGAGATGGAGAGTAGAAGTAGAAACGAAGATAAAGCGTAGAAGGAGAAATAGACGATGAAAGAGAAACAATCTGTGTAAAATGAGGGAATAGGGTTTGGGGGTTTTTTATTTAATTTTTAACATATTATTTCTTATGTGTCACTAAATAATGACGTGGAGTCCAACGTGGAGACGATTGTGTTGCACGCACCATTGACCTCTTCAGAAAAGGGTTTAATATATAAAATTTGAATAAGTATAAGTGTTTAATTGACAAACTATAGAGTACTGGGACCATGACCAAGTGGGACAAATACAAATATTTACTAGGCTATTCTGCCTAAAAAGAATTACTTTTAGCCTAAAAAAAAAAAGCTTGGCAAAAGGGTAAGTGTACGGTGGAAACGACTGTATAATAAAGCAAAGATTGGTTCCCTACTCGCCCTTAGGTCTACTCTCTGAGTCACTCCACTCGCCACCATTTTCTGCCCCTCCTTGCGCTACTGCATAGTGTCTTTGGTACGCCTTTCTTGCTTTTCCCCTTTTTCTTCTGTTTCTTCTCCTATGATTCTTTCGCTTGGTTTATTCTCCCGTTGTCGAAAGTTTTGTTTTTCTTTCTGAAAGTAAGTCAATAATATATGTATGTGTATTTGCTGAAATTTTCAAACTCTATGCTGAAATTGATTTTCTTTAGCCCTATATTGCCATTGCTTTCTATGTACCTTTCAGCCTCTCTCTGTTTCTCCTCCACTCTATTATTCTTTTGCTCTCATTATTATTACTTTGTTTCAATAATTTTTAGTTTCTTGTCCCATTATTCTTCTCGCCAAAAGTTGTGTTTTCTTTTTCCCTTTTTTGCTGCTGCAGAAGTCAAGTATTATGTGTTTTTGCTGAAATCTTCCAACTTTATAATGGAAATTCATATGCTTTAGCCCTATGTTGCCATTGCTTTATGCACCTGCCAATCAATAAACCTTGCCTCAATTCCCAACTATAAGAGGCGCCTTTATGTAGTTATATTATTTATGGAAAGGCTTCTCTTTTGTCCGTGCTTGAATTGCCTATACATATCAGGCGCATATAGAAGTTAAGACTGCCAACTTGATAAGTGTGTTTGATTAAGTTAGTTGGAAAATACTTAGCCAATTTTTTTTAATGGAGTTTTATAGGTTCATCTGAAAATTAATAAGCATGTGCTATATAAAGTGCATGTATCTTAGCCTAGTAACTCAGAAATGAATTTGGACGCATATCTAAGGTTGGAAACCTGAAAGATGAATGTCCTGAATTTCAAGAAGACTAAAAGGGAACATGATTACAATCCGACGTAGAACGAGGAAATATTCTGTGTTACTGATGTTTATGGATAATTTGGCTGTATGAACATATGGTCTCTATATAGTTTGGTAGATTTATATATTCTATCAGAAAAATAACGCAATTATATCGCTTTCGTTACTAAAATTGGATTAATCTATTGTTTCTGTTTTGGCAGGATGATGATCTAATGATTCTTGTCATTGGCATGAAAGATCTCTTTTATTATTTTGCCTTTAATAGCCTGTTAATATCTTATACATCCATATATTTCAAACTTCAAATTTGTCAAGAATATATATATGTATTTATTGTGTTACTAAATGTGTAATTATTGTATGACGTGGCTTGGGTTTTAGTTATTTTAAATTAAGCTCTGAATCTGATAGCCGAAATAGCCCCAAACAAATAATTGTCTATCGAGTTATAAAAGGGATTACTAAGTTGTGTAACCTTTTTTTCCCTTGATTTTCCTATGGGGAAACCGGAAAAAAAAAATCAACTACAGGCAACATAAGAATTAATATAAATTCGCGTGGTTGGTTTGAGGATTTTGCATTACTTCCTCTTTCCCATTTTGTTTATAATTGATGATTTCTGCATGTCTTTCTTGTTTTATTTTAATTTTTGAAGTTCAAAAGGAGTGTTCTCACTGAATAGAAGGATACTAGGGTTATGCATTTTCTTTGAATTTATGATTTTCTTGCATTCAGATGGTTGGATAATCACTGGTTGGTAAGATTGATTGCAAAGACATCTGATTTCTACAGAATGGCTGCTGTCAATGGCTCAAGTGACTTGTCTTCAGAGATGGAGGTGGATGCCTTTAGACGCCTCTTCCCTTTGCGCTATCATGAGTATCATCTTCTTAAATCTGTCCGACCTGATGCCCGAAAGCTTGGAAGTGCTAGAGACACAACACTTGCACTTGGTTTGACTAATCATCATTTCAACTGATCAGTTGTAATTATATTATCTTTTTTCAGGAGTTGTCCAAACTTAAATCTTTAGTTTCACTGCAGGTGCCGTTGCCTCTGCTGATGGATCAGCACTAGCAAAGATTGGCTCCACTGTAAGTGTATCCTTTGTATCAATGGCTTCTTAGTCGCTCTATAGGAGCTTCCATTTTTCCACTCAAAATGCTTCTAAGTTGATTGGTTATCTTGCAATCGCAGACAATGCTGGCTGCCATCAAAATGGAAGTCATGACACCGACAGTGGAATGTCCAGATGAGGGATCCATAGGTAAAAAAAAACCTCTCATTTCTCAGCTCTTATTATTTTATTACCCATATATTTTTTTGATATAGATATGATTTATATTGTGAATACAGCTATCGAATTTCACATGCCTCCCATTTGTTCTCCCCTGGTTCGGCCTGGTAGGCCTGCAGAGGCAGCAGAAGTAATTTCGAAGCAGCTGTCAGACACTATCTTCAGGTATATAATAATAGCTTGCAGATGCCCAAAATGTGGAGTCTAATATTCGTCATCATCTAATTCTTTTGTGTTAGGTTTTTATATTGACCATGCCATATGGTAGTTATTGCTTTGTTTTTACAATTCTCCGAACCTCTGATAATGTAATACAGCAACATAGGTTATATTTTAAGGTCCAACTAAACCATTAATGATCTCACAGCAAACATAACAAACTAAATGGGAAAAATACTCCTGCTTCAGGCATCTTGTCCGTGTTTCTTTCTAATCTTGGTTGGGCGATACTACTTACTGATAAATAAATAAATAGTAGCTATTGTTACCTGAAGAAGTTTCTGAAAGAACTTTAGGTCACAAGAGCGAAGGTTTCTTATCTCTGGCAACTACTACGGTGTTGCCAGATAAACAGAAGCAGTCTCTGGAGAACTTTACGCTACAATAGGGGAATTCTTCTTCTGATTCCTCCTATGAGAATTTTGGAACATAATCACCGTTCGATCAACCATGCCAATCCACACTAGTTGGTGGTCAGCCGTATGAATGATCTGAATCCATTCGCTCTGTTTGGAACTTAATCATAACTGTAAATACTTCTCTGATGAAAATATTTATACCGAGAAGTATCTCTGATGTTGAGGAAGTCTCTAAATTTTCTATTGTTTTTCTAAAGGTAGAACTAGAAGTAAGAGAGATGCTTTGATTGTTAGCTTCATATTGTAGCTCTGCTCTTGCTCTTGTTGTATCTTTTTAATATTTTTTTTTTCTTCACTTTCTGATAAGTATTCCTGTACAATCTCCTCAATAAGCAATTCAAATGCTTGCAGTTCTGGCATGATTGACTTAAAAGAGTTGTGCTTGGTTGGAGGAAAAGCTGCATGGATGGCTTACCTGGTAACAAATCTGAAGATCTTTCTTGTGTTCTTGCATTTTTCCCATGTTCTGTAGAAAAAGGAAAAGTTTGTCCCATAATTGTAAGTTAATTGGAGAGTAACTCCGCTGTGATGTCTCTCAGCATGTAGAATTGGACTATACGGTTGTTAGTTATTCATCTTTGGTCTTCAAATCTTCCCCACCTTAATATTTCTTCATTTTATGCTAATAACTATGCTTTTAGATTGTATGGCAAGTTGTTGATATTTATTCCTAGGGCATATAATATTTACAGGACATATACTGTTTGGATGCTGATGGTGCCCTGTTTGATGCTGCATTACTATCTGCAGTTGCTGCCTTTTCGCATTGTAAGTTTGCTATCACTTGGATTCTTTTTAAAGTATTCCTATATGATTACTCGTCCAGTCAGAGACAACAATTTTGTATTTTGTATCCCGTTTTTGGTTTTGAGATTGGAAATGAACCACATGTTAAATGCACTTTGGGAAATAAGATTATTTTAAATCAAAGGTTAAACAGGGTAAGAAAAGAAGATGGTTTCTGCGATAAAGGCAGAAAATACTTTATACTATCGACAGACAACGGCAAATCCAAGCTTCATCAAGAAGAAAGAACATGAAAAAAGAGGACCAGCTGTCCAGCACAAGTTATTAGAGCAATTATCAAGTATGGTAACGGAGCAAAGCTGTCCAATCTCTACAACAGTCTGGCCTGTGTATGTCATGTAATAAACCTCGAGGAAGGCCAGTCTTGAAGAGAATAAGAAGAAAGAGGACAAACTGTTCTTAGTTTTAGCAATATATCAAAAGAGCAATCTTTTCCACTTAGTTTCGGTTTGTTAGAGGAATACCATGCAATAAATTTAGGAAACCATTCTTGAGAAGAGATGAAGGGATGAAGAAGAATGCACGCGTTAGGTGAATTTCATGGAATGGTTCCCGATGTTTGAAATAGTTGATCAATTACAGTGCTCAGGACCATAGTGCTTCCATTTCCCATATGCCTCAAGGAATTAAGCTCCAACATAGAAGAACACAAAATTTTGACTCCAAACAAGTTTCGAAGCACCTAATTAAGCTACCATCCTTCCTCAATTTTGATGACCCAGAGATCTCTGTTGTGTAAATTGTCTCTCCAAAATATTCTTCCTTTCCTTTGTAGAAGATAGCATATTATTGGACACTCAATTCTATTCACTATCACTTGAGGGAAGACAATACAAATAGTACGGGTATACTAGAAAGATAAGAATGCATGACTACAACTGCACTACGTTAAATGTGTTGGCAAGGTGTGATGGTGGACTGTCTTGATTGAACCTGGGTGTACTGTGTGTACATTCCTTAAGTGAACGGTGGGTGGTTTACCTCTTAATTGTTCAGTATTGTCTGCACTGGGTTATTAACTAAATTGCTCAAACTCTTCAGTTTTGATGCCGCACTCGTGTCAGCAGGACGTTGGTGTGAGTGTGGGATCTTTACCGGATTTGGTCAACCGATTTTGGGTGCTTTGACCAAAATCGACGGAGAAATTCGGGACATGCTATAATTTTTGAAATCAAAACAAAAGCTAGTGTGAATTTGAAGAAAATGGCTTGTATATAGAAATTTCTATGTTATATACTCCTTGGGTTCTCCTCTTGATCAATATTTTCTCCTTTCTCGGAATGCCTTGTAAGTTTCCACATAATATCTCATTATTTAGATATTTTTGTAACTCTAGTTTTGGATATTTGAATTAATTTAAGTCGAATCTCCGCACCTGTATCCGTACCTGGATCCATACCCCCGAATCTTAAAATTTTGATCATGAATGATCGGACTCTAGATCCATACCTGCATCAGGCCCACATTCGAGTCCGAGCAACTTAGGTTATTTATAGCTGTACGTGATTAATTTGGAAAAGTTGATTGCTACATGATCATGGGATCTTACATAGAAATTGGATTTCTTGCAGTGAACATTCCAGTAGTGTCTTTGAATGATGATGGGCGAATAGTTATTGTGTCTGAGGACAATGTCAGAGGGAAATTGGAGAAGGAGCCTGTCAATAAAGAGAAAAGAAAACTGAAATTGAACTCTCCGCTATTCTCCTTAACATGCATACTTCACAAGAACTACATCTTAGCAGATCCAACAGCAGAGGAAGAATCTATAATGGAAACAGTTGTAACTGTGGTATTGGATTCATCTTACCAGCTTGTTTCACTTTATAAGCCAGGTGGACCAGTTCTTGCCCATACATCAGTTATCCAGGTTAGTTTGCGTCTTAATCCTAATGCTTACCTAAACCCTTGAGCAAAAAGAAAAGTTCCATTACTTACTAACAAAGCTTACATACCTGATCTGCATTAAGTAAGCCATTGATCTTGGAGATACTTTTTTACTTGCACTCCGTGGTTCCTTATTTATCTGCATGTTCTGAAATGGTTACTAAGATATTCCTGTAAATATTAGTTCAAAGATTCTATCTTGACCACTTTTTACAAGAAAATGTTCATTATGTCTTCAGGATTGTGTTGCACTGGCAAGACGCAGGGTGAAAGAGCTTCAGAATGTATTGAATGAAGCTATTTCTGATATGGAGGTAGACTGAAGGAGGATTCCCTTGCACCATAGCATTCAACAGGCAGCTGATTTTGACTTTAGGATTGCCTGCTTGTACTCAAATATTATATAAAATACAGGTCACTTGAAGTTATCGAAAAAATGCATTAGAAAAGGTAGCTCTGGTAGCCATGGCTGCAGGAATTTTGATTAGCCAATATTTAGTGGGGAATTGCTTATTAATTATTTATTAGTTCTCTTAGTTGTTTCATTTGTATCATTTGGCCTCAAGCGCGATTTATAGCTATACCATTTCCCTGGTCAAGTGATAATTCAGTCACCTGGTTTATGATGGCAACTATTTGGATCCAATGGTAAGAATTAGGCTTTGGATTAGTTATGAAGTTAAAGCTTTAACTACAAGTGCTGTTGTGGAGTAAAATTAGTTGTCATAGTACATGGCTTGGTGCTGCGGAGTGCAGCTTTGATCTGTAAAGACTGGTTTGGGCAAAATTTCTGTTGTTTATAACCC
>NC_031998.1:15337180-15342114 GCF_001879085.1 Nicotiana attenuata
CCCCGGACTCCTTTTTATTTTCGAATATTTGCACAGAACTTTGGTCTGATTTGGTTGATTCTGAAGAAATTAAAAGCTTGCGAAGTTTGATGAAGTTGCAGCCTGTGTTGTGGGTTAACATTCTCAACTATAACTAATTTTGCAGTTATACTGTGAAAATAAAGAAAGAATTATTGTCAATTACAATAATTTCAGTTGAGTGTGGTACAGAATCGGCAAGAAAAAGAAAAGAAAGATTACAAAGTGACAACTTCCAAGTCATATCAGATTTTCATTTTACACTGCGTTAAAATTTGATTTGTTAATGGTGTAAATAATTGACCAGCTTCAAGAAGTTACCCATGTTATTGCCACATGCTTAATGTAAACATTTGCCAGTTAAATTTTCAGTGATTCACCATTAGCAGATAGCTCTTTTCGTATTCTTTTCTTGTCATCTTGTTTGTGTTGGTTTACCTGGACCCATTAATATTCACATAAAAAATTATCATCTACTTTTCAATGAGAGACACAAAGTCAATCAAAGATGGCCCCAACAGATAGTATATACAACCAAAATACGCAATCTCATTTTCCAACCTCAGATTTTACTTCCCCTTGATGCCTATCTAGTTACCATGTGTCCTTCTGTCTCACCATCAACTGGAAAAAAAACCCAACTGTTTTTCTTAAATTTCCCACTTCAATAACAGTCTCTATCTCCACACATTAATATAAACTCAAAGCCTTTGAATTCTCTAGAGAAAGGAGAATAAGAGGACAGGAAAGTTGAATCATTCTTTTACAAAGACATTCTGTAGTATAGGACGTGCAAAAATTCATCACCAAATTTTGATAAAGTTTCTTTCCTAAGTTCGTGAGAATATTCTTTTTTGCATTCACTCTGTGACATCAAGAAAGCAGAGAGTGTGATTTTGTGATTTTCCCTATTATGGCTTCTTCGTTGGTTTCATCACCAATTACATTACCAAAACCAAAAGTAGAACAACTTTCATCCATTTCTCAATAAACATTTACTTTTCTCATACATTTCTTCCCAAGAAAACCAATCCAACTTACTCAAAATCATCCAAGAAATTCCAATGTGCTGCTATTGGCAATGGATTATTAACACACACAACCCCAGAAGTTGGCAGAATTGTACCAGAAAATACTCAGGGCATTGTCACTGTCAAAGTAGTCTTTTTCTTTTTTTTTGGAACCCCACAAAAACCCGGAGCCGCTACAGCCTCTGCTCTTCGGGTGAGCACTCTGTGCGTACTGGGTAAACCCCTACTGTGTAATAGCCTGCAAACCACACAGGGGATGTAAACCGCACTAGACAAGCCCTATGCGACAGGCTCGACCCAGAAGACATATAGGGGGATCTATCCCAGGTCATCCGTATGGATGCCCGCCCTCCAAACCAACTGGGACATCCCCGAAGGGACCTTTATTTCTTTCTTGCACTTTACATTGGGTTGGAAAAAGAAGAGCTGTTTAGGAGGCTGAAAATAATTTTTTATCCCTTTCAGTTATCTATGAGATAAGTGTTAAAATGGTGTGGTTAACATTGTAGAAGCATGTACACCTGTGGTAATTACAAACATCACAAGGAAATGCTAACCAATAGCTTTAATCTAGCTTGTATGTTCTTTTAATGATTGATTTAATGTAGAAATGGTAATATAATGGTCAACTACTTGCAAATATGATTAACATGGAACCCTCTCTTACACAAAGTGGAAAGTAACTTTTGGCCATAGGTAGAACACTCATCTGTAGATTAAAAGCATTATCTTGATTTTTATAACACTCCCTTCTGCTATTACTTGGATTTTGATAGCTTCCAATAGTACATAAGTTCCATAAATTGTTGACATGACTATTTCAACATCTTTATCAGCATATAATGCTGGACTCTACAAAGGTCTTAAGCAGCTAACTGAGCTCATTTCGTCGTACCAATCACTTAAGGACACAGGTCGCGGCCCTTAGATAGTGAACTTTATCATCAGTACTGCTAGATAGTGCAATCTCGGCAAGGATGTCCGGCTTCCCGAAGAAGGTAAGGAGCAACAATAACCACAACAAGAAATGCAGTGTAATTCCACAAGTGGGGTCTGGGGAGGATAATGTGTACGCAGCCTTACCCCTACCTTGCGAAGTTAGAGAGGCTGTTTCCGATAGACCCTTGATCTAGCAAGGCACAGTCAGTAGAAGGTAAGAAAATATTAGCCAAAGAGACCTTGTGGCTGGTAAAAGTGTACTCTAAAATTATGGAGATCGAGTCTCGTCTCCTGCCATGCGGCCTTCACATCATCGGTAAGCCTCTGACAGCAATGGAGGCAGCTGCTACCCTTGTTAACATAGCTGCATTAATTGGACCGTCCTGAAGATGGTATTTCTTTCCTTCCATCTATATTAGCAGAGACAGTTGGAAGGAACATAGAGGACATCTACAGAGGAAATGATCATGGTATTTTACGAGATGTGGAACTGTTATGCAGATAACTTCCGTCTTCTCTGGTATGACTCTACTGCCACGAGAATTCATTTCTTCATCTTTTGTTTGTCATTCTCCATCTTATAGTGGAGTTTACTTTGCTGAGTGTTTATTGGATATATGTGAATCCCTACTGGCATCTGTGAAGGCCAATGAGAGAATTGTCAAAGTCTTTCTTATAATCAGAAAGGTAGTTGATAGAATTGTTGAAGCTTTCTTGTAAACAATTAGAAAACATGTTGATGCATAAGCTAAGTTACAATAAAAGTGTTAAATATAGAGACAATAGAGCAATCTCGCTTATATTGTATTCAAGAAGTAACAAGTATATATAAAAGTACATAGAGCCCTAACTATGGAAGGAATCAAAAAGGAAATCCTATAAATCTGCTGTCAATCCCTATAATTATGCTAGCTATGTATATTACATAAGATTATGTCTACATTCAGATTATGTTTACATTCATTATCTAACACTACCCCTCAAGCTGGAGCATATGTTACAAAGGTAATCAACTCGAATCCATTCAACGCCTTTGTGAACAAATCAGCCGGTTGCTCTCCTGTCTTCACGTAGCCAGTAGAGATCAAGTTCTCCTGAATCTTCTCACGAATAAAATGACAGTCAACCTCAATATGCTTAGTTCTTTCATGATACACCGGATTTGACGCAATATGGAGGGCAACTTGATTGTCACACCAGAGTTTTGCTGGTATTGGATGCTCTAACCCAATTTCATTCAACAGATGATGTATCCACATAATCTCACATGTAGACTGTGACATAGCTCTATACTCGGATTCTGCACTGGATCGAGATACAACACTTTGCTTCTTACTCCTCCATGATACCAGGTTTCCTCCAACAAAGACACAATAACGTAACCTGTAGTAGATCTTCTATCTATTTTCGATCCAGCCCAGTCAGCATCTGCAAAACACTCAATACGAGTATGATTGTGATTGCTATATAATATGCCAAGTCTAGGAGATCCTTTCAAGTAACACAAAATCTGTTCTAAAGCTGCCCAATGTTTGACCGTTGGTGCAGACATGAACTGGCTAACAACACTTACCGCAAAAGCAATATCTGGACGAGTCATAGTGAGGTAGTTTAATTTCCCAACTAACCTCCTGTATCTCTCTGGATCGTCAAAAGGATCACCATCATCTTTCATAAGATGCACATTAGGAACCATTGGAGTACTGCAAGGTTTAGCTGTCAACTTTCCAGTTTCTGCAAGCAAGTCAAGAATGTACTTTCTCTGAGACAAAAGAATTCCCTTCTTGCTTCTATTTACTTCTACTCCCAAAAAGTATTTCAACTAGCCCAAGTCCTTTGTATGAAACCTAGTATGCAGAAAAGACTTGAGGGAAGAAATGCCCGCAAGTCGCTTCCTGTGATAACAATATCATCAACATATACAACAAGGAGAATAGTGCCAGCTACTGATTTCCGATAGAAGACTGAGTGATCGCACTTACTCATTTTCAACCCAAACTCCTGAACTACCTCACTGAACTTGCCAAACCAAGCTCGTGGACTCTGCTTCAAGCCATACAAGGACTTCTTCAAATGACAGACTTTCCCATACTCCTCCTGAGCAACAAAACCAGGTGGTTTCTCCATGTACACTTCCTCCTGAAGATCACCATGAAGGAACGCATTCTTGATATCCAACTAATGTAAAGGCCAATTCTTGGATGCAGCTAGAGAAATAAATAAGCGGACAGAAGTGAGTTTGGCTACCGAGGAGAAGGTGTCAGAATAATCCTCCCTATAAGTTTGAGCATACCCTTTAGCCACAAGTCTGGCCTTAAGTCTTGCCACAGAACCATCTGGATTAACTTTAATTGTAAAGACCCACTTGCATCCCACTGGTTTCTTTCCCTTTGGTAAATCTACCAGATCCCATGTGTGGTTATCCTCTAAAGCATGTATTTCCTCAAGCATTGCATCAGACCATCCGGAATGATTCAAAGCCTCCTTCACTGTTTTGGGTACGGAGATGGAGTCTAGAGAAGCAATCATAGATCTAGACGTAGAGGATAAGTGGTCATAGGAAACAAAGTTAGCAACAGAATATGTTGATTTGCAAGTACATGTACCTTTACGAAGAGCAATAGGAAGGTCAAGGTTATCTGGAGGATCATGCAAAGGAGGATCAGATGATGAAGGAACTGGTGCGGGACATGTATCATTTGTCTCTCGCCTCCGCGAATAAACTGGAACAATTGGAGGTCTTGCTAACACAGTTGGAGCAGGTACTGAAGGCACAATAGTCGGTTCATGCTCAACAATAGAACTGGGAGATGGAAGAGCATCTTCTGATTGTTCTCTCAAAGTACGGGTAACCTGATATACTAGCCACTCATCTTCCTCCCCCTAGCTTGTAGAAACGGGAGTGCATAGAAGAATGGTGTAGTCTCTGAAAAATCCACATCAGTT
>NC_031998.1:15342134-15346894 GCF_001879085.1 Nicotiana attenuata
AAATATTCCGAGTCCACAATTTGCTTGTGTGTCCTTAAGGAATTTTAACCCCCTCACACGTTGCCAAGGTAATGGATTAAATCCTCCTAGGATAAAACGGAATAAACCTTCCTGCAACAGTGGCAATACAAACTGCAGGATACCAACGAACTTAAAGAACAGAGCAAAATCACACTTACGAATTTGAGAGAGAGAGACTGCGAATTAGAATGCAGTATATTCAGAAAGAAAGAAGTTCTGGAGTGTTTTTCGTGTGTAGAAAATGGAGCCTTGCCTCAGAATTTATAGGCAATTATCAGAAGAGGTGTCTGGAAAAGGTGACTTTTCAGAAGAATACGCTGCCTGCCGCGGTTCTACCGCGGTCGCGGCAGAACCGCGGTCAGAGAGGCTTTCTGAACCTGCCTGCCGCGGTTCTACCGCGGTCGCGGCAGAACCGCGGCCAGAGAGGCCCTCTGAACCTTCAGCAAGGTTCTGGCGTATTTTCAGCAGTGATTTGGCATTTAATTAATTATTAAATAATTAAATAAATTTTGTCCAAAAAATAATCTTATCGATCGATCATTTGACAAATCCAAATCCAAATCCAAATCCAAATCCAAATCCAAAGCCAAAGCCAAAGCCGAGCCGAGCGAGTCCCTCACCAATGAGGGACAAAGTGCAAGACAAAAGTTCACTTCTTCAAATTTTCAATTTCCCTCCATTTCCAATTCACACTTCTTCTACTTTAAAGCCCAATGGCTTAAAGTCTAACAATCCCCCACATGAATGGGAATGGCTGTATCAAGAAAGATCATAGATGAAAGCTATGTGATTTTGCAAGTAAGGATTAATTGCATCTGGATAAGTAGGTTTCCCTTTGAACTTTCCGTAGTGAACATATGTCGGATATACTCGGTCAATCGGTAGATTTGATATCTTTGAACCGTCGAACTTTAGTGTATACCTAGACAACCATATGTCACACAACCAACCATTAACCGTCTTTTGGTTCTCATTGTTGTGTTCGTTTTAGCCTATGAACACCGCCTGGTTTCATAGTGCGTAGAGAATTGGCCTTACANCACAACAATTAAAGTCTTTGGTAATTTTACTAACAGAAATCAAGTTAAAGGCCAAGTTTGCTAGACTTCATACATATGAAAGGGTAATAGAGGAAGTTGGTTTAACAGTCCCAGATCCAACACTGCTACAAGTTGATCCATCAGCTACACTAACCGGAGAGGGTGCTTTATGTGAGCGAAAGCTAGAAAAAATATTTGGATTACCTGTCATGTGATTTGTGGCACCTGAATCGATCACCCATTTATTGGAAGAGGTAACAAGACATGTTTTATCTGACCCAACAAAGGCAGTAGCTGAAGAAGATTCCTTAACTGATTTATGATATTGAAGGAATTTTAGAAACTCATCCGAAACTAAGATTGTTGGACTAGGAGCTGTAGCATTATTTCCTCCTTGCTTATTATTTCCCGTCATGTTCCCAACCAAAAGTATCAAAATAACTTAAGGGAAAAACAGCAGAACTCTACTAAAAGTACTCCAATAGAGCTTAGATCCAAACAGTAGTAAGTCAAAAAGAATTATATCACGTCCCCACTTTCTTCAAACAGCAAAAAACAATATCCAAATGAGAATGAAGAAACAATCTTTGCTTTCTCCAGAACTTCTGGTTCTCCAGAGATTAAGAAATTAAATCAAGCAATTAGAGAACAGAAGCACTACAAAACAGAGAAGCCATAGAGATCAGCAAAAGAGCTCACAAATCAGAGAACCAAATCGGAAAAAAATTATGATCGTCATCCGTAGAACTTCGTAGAAGAGCAACCCCAATAACTAATATTTGTGAATAAAAAACACAAATCAGCCAAAGGGAGATGAGAACCAAAAGTTTCAGATCTGATCGAGAGAGAGAAATTGATAGATTCTTCCAAGTATAACAAAACAAGAGCAGCGTGGTCCGTTGGTCAGGGAACCACCACGGTTTGTCCGGAAACAGAGAGGTAATCTTGCGAGTGAAAGTTAGATAAAAAACCGACGTCTCATACGCTAGCACGCGTCGTCGGGCAGTGCCTTGCCGGGAAAAAAAATTATGTTGGCACTTGAGACTCACGCTCGTCAACTCTAGCACAGTAGTAATCCCCAACTCTAACGAGGCTCTGATACCATGTTAAATATACAGGTAATCTAGCAATCTCGTTTATATTGTATTCAAGAAGTAACAAGTATATATACAAGTACATAGAGCCCTGACTATGGAAAGAATCAAAACGGAAATCCTATAAATCTGCTGTGAATACCTATAATTATGCTAGCTATGTATATTACATAAGATTATGTCTACATTTATTATCTAACAAAAACAAATTAAAGTCGATATCAAAGTGTTGGTATGTATATTCAAAGTAAATCACAAAAATAGAGCCCTTCTTAAGATCATTCAACCTTTCCATGCTCTATAAAATCTATGGCTTTCAGAAGCTCATTACGACGAAGGGGTTTAGGTAAGTAATAATCCATTCCAACTTGAAAGATCTTATCTGTCTCTTCCTTTGTTGTATGTGCTGTTAAAGCTATGATGGGAATACGAATTCCATAACGTGCCTCTTCTTCCCTAATGCATTTGGTTGCTTCAAATCCATCCATCACAGCCATCTGCCAAACAACATAACAAACAAAGATATAATTATATTTCTTGACGTCAGTGCACATAGATTTTACACTATCATTGTAGTAACGTGCTATAATAAGTTATCTACTCTATTTTTCAAGTTTCCGGATTTGGCTTGTTATAAGCAGTTACGAATTATTATAGGTCAACTTATTTACAGAATGATTTATGATGGTTTCCCTATTACCCCTTTATAATGAAGAAGTCTAATGATCTCTGTTTTTTTTTTTTTTTTTTTTTTTGAAAAAATCCCTATAGCTATTTTCTTATTACAAATGAACAATAGCATGCTTCAGCAGCAAATAGGGAACTCACTAGTTCAGGTACTCACACTTTTTTCTTTCAATGTTCCATAACATATAGTAGTCAATTCTGGGAAGAATGTAACTAGTTAATAAAATTAGAAAGGAAAAATAGTAGCATATGCAATCAAACATTTTAAATGAGTAGCTCTACTAGTCGTTGGACTTTCAAAAGTAGTAACTTTATGCAAATGACATCTCAATGCTTTAAACGTTTATCTTACATCAACTCTTAGCAATTCAGCTTTTATATTTTAGTACAAAAATTTAAGATTTGCCATTTCTGAACCATTCAATACATTGTTAACTTCAAAGTTACATCGATTGAAATCCTTCAACCTATATATGTTCCTCGGATCCTCCAAAAGTGCCATCACGTCCATGTCTGATTCTCCAAATATTATGCATTTTTTAAGAATCTAACACAAGTGTGACCATATTTTTGGAGGATCCTAGCAACATAGTCTTTAACCAGAAGAATGAATATGAACCATGATCACGCCCAACTATGCCTTCTAAAAGACAAAGCGGTCGTTGCAAATATAATCCGGTTTTAAGTCCGGAGTCGAATCCTCAGGGAACTAACCTATCTATTACAACTCTTGGCAATGCTATTATCAACTCAACCAATTTCTAGATGCAGATTTTTATCAATCAATCTTGGGTCTTATTTAACTACTTCAAATAATAGTGGAAATAACAATATGCTAGATTAAAGATAATTCAATGATAAAGAGGTCTAGGGCAGTGATTTCCCCAATTGCTAGTTTAGGTCTTGATTCTTTTGCTATAATCTCGCCGTACTACTCTATGAGGATTAAGAGCTATGGGTTATCGTAATTATCTCTCGANATCGCGCTTCTTCGACTAGCTTAGAGTCAAGAGCTTCCCCTCTTCCTCCTAAGAAAATAAGAATAAGTTGCTCCGCTTTGGAGAGAGGTATAGGTCGCGGGTCTACTCCTTCCCTCGGTTCCACCTCCGGTTGAGGAGGGAAATTCAAATTGATAGGCGGTTGCCCCGAAGAGCTTGATGGACCGGAAGCTCCAGACAAAAACATCATGCTATTCCGGACCCCGCTCTCAATCTCAAAATATAGAATCCCAAGTAGAATGAGACTTGCGCTCCCCTCCTATCGAATCGCCCTACTACAAAAAAAATAGATAAAACTACAAAGTTGTTCATAATGAATAATTGCAAGAATTAAAAGGAGATAGAAAAACTCTAATGTTTTGTTGATCTTCTCACACTTGTTCTTGCCTCCAAAGTAGTCTAAAAACAAGCTTAATTATGTCTTGGGCGAGCTTCTAAAGTTTATAAGGGTTTGGAACAAGTTTTCCCCGAGTTACACTTTGGTCCCCAATTTTCTGGCATTTGAACAGTTCACCGCGGCCGCGGCAAGACCGCGGTGAACGCTGAACATTCTGCCTCACGTAATTGATCTGCCGCGGTTCTGCCGCGGTTCCACCGTGGTCGCGGTGGATTTCACCTCAGTCCATTTTTGCTTCTTTATGCTCGGGTACTTCTTGATTGGGCATTTTCTTCACATTATTGACTCCAAAATACTCCGTAGTGCTTCCTCACTTAGATTATTCCCTGCGAAGCAAAAGAACACCAATTAGAGCATTTTGTTATCAATTCGCCTATAAAACAACAATAAAGCATGGTAATATTAAGGTGTAAATATCATCTATATAGCCTAATATCAACACCCCACACTTATATCATTGCTAGTCCTCTAGCAATCCACCGCACTCTATCAAAGTTCCTTCCTTAAGCTTTTCCCTTAACGA
>NC_031998.1:15346994-15352630 GCF_001879085.1 Nicotiana attenuata
ACTTACATTCTCGTGGCGGTGGACTATGTTTCAAAATGGGTGGAAGCCGTGGCTCTTCCCAACAATGAAGCCCGAAGTGTTGTAGCATTTTTGAAGAAGAGTATCTTTACAAGATTCGGTGCTCCTCGAGCCATTATTAGTGATGGGGGTCCCATTTTTACAACAAGGCTTTTGATTCATTGCTTGCTAAGTATGGAGTTAATCACAAAGTGACCACCCCCTATCATCCACAAGCTAGTGGACAAGTGGAAGTCTCAAATCGGGAGATAAAGAGTATTTTGTCCAAAACGGTGAATGCTAATAGGACCGATTGGTCGAAGAAATTGGATGATGCTCTTTGGGCTTATCGGACGGCTTACAAGACTCAAATTGGTATGTCTCCGTATCGGTTGGTGTTTGGTAAAGCTTGCCATCTTCTAGTGGAACTTGAACACAAGGCTATGTGGGCATTGAGGAAGTTGAACTTGGAATGGGATGTTGCAGCAAATCTCCGAGTGGAGCAATTGAATGAGCTTGATGAATTTAGATTTCATGCTTACTCCAGCTCATCTTTGTACAAGGACAAGATGAAGTACCTCCATGACAAGTATGCTCGGGGTAAAGAATTCAAGGTGGGTGACATGGTTCTTCTATTCAACTCCCGGTTGAGGTT
The DNA here is from genome assembly GCF_001879085.1 of Nicotiana attenuata. NCBI lineage: Eukaryota > Viridiplantae > Streptophyta > Magnoliopsida > Solanales > Solanaceae > Nicotiana > Nicotiana attenuata. Next base: position 15,347,647 of record NC_031998.1, read on the forward strand.
ATTCCCGGGAAAGCTTAAGTCTAGGTGGAGTGGTCCATTTGAAGTTGTTGGGGTGACCCCATTTGGTGCTATTGATCTCAAGAACAAAAATGGTGAAGTTTTCCGAGTCAATGGGCATCGTGTGAAGCATTACTTGGGGAAGATTGATGACAGCCACGTGGTGGCACTCCTTCATTTGAAGTAATATTGTGGTAAAATGCGTCGTGCCGCGACGTTAAATCAGGCGCTTCTTGGGAGGCAACCCATGTCTTTTTCTTTCTTTTTATTTTTCCGTTGTAGATTAGGATTTTTCAACTCATGGTTTGTGAGATGTTGCAGGGTTGATGTTGGACCAGTGCAGGGCAAAAGTAGCAAAAATCTTAAGGTCTCTGAAGTTTGCCTACGCGGCCGCACACCAAAACAGTGTGGTCCGCGCAGGCTGGTGAAATGGAAGCTGAGTCTCTGAAGTTTTCTGCGCGGTCCGCGTGACATTTTTGTGAGGTCCGCGCGTGAGAAGCCCAAAATGCATACTCTCTGAAGTTTCCCACGCGGCCACGCATCAAAACAGTGTGGTCCGCGTGGGTTGTTTAGGCAATTAAGGGTGCTGGAAATCCAGCGCGGTCCGCGGCCATTTCTGCGCGGTCGCGCTGGTGGGTAAGTAATGGGTCCCACACTGTTTTCTATAAATAGAGACCCTAGGCTTCATTTTAACCTTTTCGCCAATTTTCTACCTGAGCTCTCAATTTTTCACTGTGCATCAAAACAACAACTTGCTTCAAGTAGTTAAATCTTTCACAACCCCTGGTAACATTCCTCACTAATCTCATTCATAGTTTAGTTTAGTTTATTTTATTTTGCTTCCTGTTAGTATAACTTCTTATTTTCTTCTCTCTCTTAGTTTTACCTGTTAGGGTAGATTTTGTGTGTTTATGTAAAACGTTGCGCATAATTTCTTGATTAGTAACTGAGTAGGGACAACTAGGACCCATAATTTGAGCAAATAAATTGGACTTAAATGAAAATCCCCGTACTCAGTTCATTGGTTGCCCTACGCGGTCGCGCGTCATTTCTGCGCGGTCCGCGCTAATCCAGCGCGGCCGCGGTCCAAAATAGTGCGGACCGCGTCGATGAGATTCAGAGAGTGGTGTCTCTGGAACATCTTAAGCGCGGTCCGCGCTCCAGTTTTACGCGGTCCGCGCTACCCAGCACGTCCGCATGGCTCTTTTGCGCGGTCCGCGCCCCTTCTATTCTGCATTCCTGTTTTTCACCCATGCTTTCAATTGTACCACCCAATTCACTGCATATGCTTCAACTAACAATGTTAGACTTTTCTTTGCAGATCATTGTAAAGCAACGAGGAGGAAAAGAACAACAACCCGGGAGGGGTGGCTCCTCCCGAGGGGGAAAAGGGAAACGGGTTGTTAAACTCACTCCCCAGACTCGGGAGAATATAAAAAAGACCCGCAAGATAATAAGGGAAGCTGATAGAGCTGCCTCCCACTCTTCGGGGAGTGAGTATGCCCCATCCCGGAGTATTACTTCTGAATCTGCTCCAACTCACATGTCTCTCTCGCTCCAATTGCATGACTCTCCCTCAGCTTCACCTACCTCCAAGGGACCAGCTGATAAAAGCCTCCAAAAACTGGTGAATGTAGTTTTGGACTCGTCTGATGAGTCCGAAGATAGAAGTGAGGCACAATACTCCACCTCCCCCACAGCTTCATTATCTGGGGAGAGTGTAGGATACGGCGAGGGGGGTGAGCCCCAAGTTGGTGGTGTTGAGAGAACAAGGAAACCGGAAGCATGGGCTGATAGATTTGTCAGTGAAATAGCCTTCCACAGATTTCGAGAGTGGTGGCCCAAAAGAAAATTGATTCCGGAGAGGCAATTTATTGATTCTGATCTTCTTCCTCTAAACCCACATGTGCAAGCACAATTCCGTACTAGAGAGGGTTGGGGGTTCTTCAAGAAACGTTGCANTTCCGAACTGAGAGGTTGGGGGTTCTTCAAGGAACGTTGCATAGTTGCAAATGAACATATGGTGAAAGAGTTTTACTGTAATGTCTATCATGTGGTGTGAGATTCAAAGGTGACAAAAGTGAGGGACAAGGTAGTGATGTTTGATGGGAAGTCTCTGAACAAATTTTTGGGGTTCAATGAAGAAGACGAATCCCAATACTTAGAAAAGCTGGCAATGACAGAAGAGGTTCGCCCGTGGTTGGCCCAGCACTTGGCAGCTCCGGGCACTGTCCCAGTTTGGTTGAAGGCAGGAGAGAAAATTCTGAGAAACACGTTCAGTTTTGAAGCAAAGGGGTGGTTGACCTTCGTGTGTAGTAGGCTTGACCCTTCACTCATGATCATACAGTTCCTATTCCTCGTGCGGTGTTAGTGGCTTCTATTATGGCTGGTTTTCCTCTGAATGTGGGCAACATCATGTCAAGAGTGATTTCTACGGTAGGGCAGGAGACAAACACAAACTACCCCTTCCCAAACACTCTTTCCCTGTACTTCAGAGAGTTGAAGGTGAAGAAGAAGAGGTTTGATGTCAGGTAGATCCAGTGGCCCCCTACTCATGGTAAAGCCAGTTGGGTCCCGACAACCCAAAGAGGTCCAAAAAGTCTCAGGCATCCACTTCCACCGCACCTGGCCAGTCTGAGGAGCCAGCGGTTATTCAGCAGTCCATTGAGCCTTCCACTATCCCAGCTACCAGTGAGACATTGCCTCAGGGTCCTTCTTCTAGTGCTGGTCCATCTACTGCAGCAGACCAGGATGTCCCTTCCTCGAAGACCCACAGGTTCACTGCCCACCAGCTTGCTCGGTCTCTAGCCAGTTTGAACAACTGGATGTCAGCTGCGACATCCAAGTTGTCAAACTTGGCCACTGTAGTTCAGGCACAGTCAACCCCTTCCACAGTTGAGATCCCTCCTTCTATTGAGGAGACACTGAAGAAGATCCTGGCCAATCAGGAAAAGATGATGGAGACACAGAATGCCTTGGCTAAGGCAGTTGGAGCACACAGCACAGCACTGGGTAAACTTGCTAGGGAACACAGGAAATTGAGGAAGCAGAAGGCCTCCAAGGAGTCAGTGATGAAGTTGTGGGAGGATGTGGATAAGCTTTTGGCGGATCAGCTGCCACTTGACTTGCTTTTCGGGGAGCCAGTTGTTGATCCAGCAGCAGTTCAGCCACAGCAGGAGGAGACCCCCAGGCCGAGGAAGAAGAGGAAACTCCCTAGCACTGAGGGAGTTGTGATAGAGGTGGCCCAAGTTCATGAGGGTACATCTAGTGTCCCACCGGTGGTTCAGCCTGTTCTTGATCCAGCTCATGTCCCAGCAGCCTAGCAGCAGCAGGTCGGCGACCAGTCTGAGGTCCCGGCTACTACAGAGGATCCAGGGACGACAGGAGACCCCACGCATGTGGACTAGGCTTGAGGGGCCTCTCTATATCCTTTTACTATGTTTTTGAGCTATCTTGTTGGGGACAATGCCAGCTTTTGTTCGTGGGGGTGCGCCCTACCATTTTGATTCTGATACACTGGATGACTGTATATATTTATTTCATTTCTAGTCTATGTTTTTGGTTTTTAAATAGTTGGCCTGTATATAACTTTTAACTTTAGCTACTTTTAGACTCCTATGTATATATTCATCCCGTTGTATATTCTACTCCCCATTATACATATTCATTCGATTTTTTTCTAATTTTCGTTCAAATTTTTTGTTTTTCTTAGCCTAGTAGTGAGGCCCGTAGCCTTTTATTTCGGTTTTAGTGTTTTCAATAAGCCCTTGGTTTTCTTAATGCCACGGTTCTTTCCAAGGGTAGTGTGTTGTGCGAACCGGGTGGCTCTTCCCAATGATAGATGGCGTGACAACCTTCTTAAGGGTTTGAGTCCGTTTTTTATTTTTCTCCTTTTGATTTTCAAAATTTTGTAGTTAAGAGGACCTCAGGCAAGCTTCACTTGGGCCTAACACATTTGCCGTTGATCCCATGGTCAAAGACATAATGTTGTGTTTAGGATGGTGAAAATTGTGGCCTTGAGACTCTTGTGTTGATCAAACAATCATCATATGGTCGTGTGGGGCCATTGTGCGCTTGAATTGGAAATAAGGTCGTTCTGGGCTCTCAACTCGATATCTTTAGCAAACCTTGAGTGTGTGTGTGGTGAGAAGTTGAATTATGAGTCTAAGCTCCAAGCCAGCGGTCTAGAACTTGCCCTGAATGTTTGTTGAGGCGAAATCATAGGCGAAACTTGACTTGGGAAGTGAATATAGGCCCTCCTTGATCCGAACTTCCAAATTTGAACAATTTCCATAACCTACCAATGAAATGATCCCTAGTTCAACCCTTTTGAGCCTTAACCTTCTTCTTTCACGAACCAAAGCTACAAGCCTATACCCGTTCTCAATGAGACCCTCTCTTGGCACCCAAATCTTCCCTTGAGCGATGGCAAATACCTAAGGTTTGGGCCGGGGGGGGGGGGGGGTTGAGACAAGAAATGATTCGATGCGGTAAAGAGGCACAAAAGCAAAAGAAAAGGAAGGCAATGAAAAAGAGAAAAAGACAAAAAGAAATGCAAAAGTGAATAAGAACCGGAAAAAGGGATTCAAAGAAAACAAAGTGAAAAAGGCTATGTAAAAGTAGAGAAAGGAGAAAGGTTTAAAGTGCAAAAGAAAGAGTGACAATGTATCTCTATACCCCCTTGAAAGAAATTAAAGAAGTGAAATACTCAAATGATTCAAAAAAGTATGCCATAATGAACCAAAAGAAATGCTAAAGGGAAGATTGAACCTAAATGAACAAAAACATATCCTACCTTCACCCAAAAGCCTTCACAAAGACTCCTCAAAAGCCCTATATGATCTTGAGTTGAGGGAAGCCTACATTAGTGGATACTTACATAAGGGGCGAGCATATGGTACCTAAGGCTGGACTTATGACCTTCTTTGTGAGAGAAATGAGTGAAAACAAAAATCCATCAACCTCAGGTTGTGTGTCATTACTCTAA
>NC_031998.1:15355142-15369801 GCF_001879085.1 Nicotiana attenuata
TGAAGTGGAGCAATTCATACGCAGTCAGCCACCTAATGAGTCCGGCGCGCCAATCCAACTATCGGACGAGGATGCTGAGAGAATGTGGACGCAGGCTGCTGGCGGTCCAAAAGGGGGGAAGGTATACGGGCTTCCTAATAAGAAATTCCATCGCTATAAGTGTGGAATGCAAGGAATAGGGACTCCTCCCAAGCCGAGCAACTTGATAGGGAGAGCCTCTCCTCTATGCGGGAGACTGTGGCAAAGCTCACATCCGAGCTAGAAGCCGCCAAGGAGAGAGAAAGGCTTAGAGATATGCAGTACTCTGGCATGCAAGCTCAGTGCAAGGGCATGCAAGAGCAGATCAAAACTCTCCTAGCTTCTGGCAATTTTCCAATTCCCCGGTCTCGTGAGTCATCGCCAGAGGCTCGCCTTCCCCATGCTCATTCCTCCCGTCCTCCCCGTGGTCATTCTTCCCATCATCGACAAATATCCCATTCTAGATACCGTCATGGTGAAGAAAGTTCATCAGACGGTGATGATAATGATGTAGAGAACAATCTTTGAACTTATTAGTTTATGCTAGACAAATATAATTGATTTTCGAATGGTTCTGTAATAACATTTAACTTATTAGTTTGCTAATTAGCTTAAAGTATAAAGTTCTATTGAACTTTATACTTTGTTCGTTATAGTTGTTGTTGTTGTTGTTGTTGTTGTTGTTGCTTGTTATTGCTGTTGTTGGCATATTTGCCTATTTAGGAATTTTGGTAAGCTGGCAGGTGGTGTAGCTGCCAAAAGAGGCAGTTCCTGCCAGCAATATACCAAGAAAAGCGACCAACTTTGGTCGCTATTTGGTCGCATTTCTATTAAAAAAAATAATTTTCTGTGAAATAGCGACCAAGGTTGGTCGCTATTTAACCCAGATTTCCCAAAAAGCGACCAAGATTGGTCGCTATTTACCAGAAAATTAATAATTTCTGGAAATATGGCGACCAGGGTTGGTCGCTTATTAATAAATAAAAATATTAATTCATGTATTTAGCGACCAACTTTGGTCGCTTATTTAAAAAAAATAATTAAAAAATTTATAGTATAGCGACCAACTTTGGTCGCAATTTTCCAGATTTTAAAATATAATATTTCGTATACAGACCAAAGTTGGTCGCTACTTTATAATTAATAATAAATAAATAGAATGAAATTTACACAAATGAGACCAACTTTGGTCGCAAAATTTATAATATTAAAATAATATAGCGACCAAAGTTGGTCGCCAGTGTCTTTACCGGAATATTTGGTCCCTAAGGTAAAGGGACCAGCTTAATATCGACCAGGCACGTTTGGTCGCTTTTTGGTCAATAAGCGACCAACACTGGTCGCTTTTTGTGGTCGCTTTTTTCCGGATTTCTAGTAGTGAAAGCAAGTTTGAAGATAAACCCCCTCATTATCACTATGTTTTTGTCTAACATTATAGTGTACAGTTACTCTCTTGCTAGAAATAGAGATTGTTGTATATGGAAGAATATTTTTCAACCCCACCCCTTAGTAGTATCAGGATCACATGTGCATTATTGTATAGTTGACCTAGGTCTACTTCTTTTGTAATTTGTAATTCAAATTGCCTATCAATGTTGGATAGACAACTGCATCAGCATTGTAGGTCAAATTCATCATAGGTATCAAATGTCATTTGGTTGCCATGTGTGGTTAACCAAATGCATTTTCATTTTATGTGTGGAGGTAAGGTTCAGGTCCCCCTCCACTTTTGCTGTACTATATTTTATGTTTATGAAAACTAACCCTAGGCACAATGCCTAGTGGATTCGGAAAAAAAAAAATATAAAGTCATTATTTTATTACAATATTTAACACGTTTTTTTTATATATTTAGATCATACCCTAAGCCTGTCTAATAATGGAGAAGAAGAATAATAAAGCAAGTGGGGATATGTATTTTCTATAAAGGTCTGCTGCGCATAGAATATGTAATAAACCATTTGCAAATATATTAGACTATATTATTTTGGACTTAAGTGATACCTAAAAGTTTTCGAATTTTAACTTTTGCATTTGCATGTATTAGGTGAAAGAATAAATGAGAGGTTGAATAAATCAGAAGAGAAAAAGAAAATAATGGTAAAATGACATATGAAGAAAAAGCTATAAGTGTTATATATTCGCACATGTTGATATCTGTACAATATAATAATAATAATCATATGATAATTGAGCATTCGGAACGAAAGTTGAGGCATCATTTTGTCATGCATGTAGTTTCATATCATTCTATTTATTTATACATAGTGTTCATGCCATGTTATTTTAGGGTACACCTAGACATAAAAAGGGGGTGAATTCTGTCTTAGCTTATTCGATTTTCGCATATTAAAAAACTTGATTCTTTAACGTATTTCATACACAAATCAAGAGTGAAGAACGAAAATCTAAGAACACAATAAATTTTACCTAAAAATCTCCTTGCTCAAGGGAGTAAATTTTACGATCAACTCTGACAGGATTTGTCTCATAACTTCAAATAGTGAGTTTAGGTTACAACTCAATAATAAAATGAACTAACTTTAATACCTTAATCCTATACAATCAACTTAATTGTAGTTACTGTTGCAAAACTATAAACACTAGCCTAGAAAGCTAAATAAATCTCCATGATTGATTTACTTACGATTACACTTCTCAACAAGCAAAATAGATCATAATTAAAGAACATTAACTCCACCTAAACAACTAAACAACTTAAGCAACTTCGCCTTCAGCAACATGTTCTTCGGCTGCTTAGCTTGAATCCTTGAAAGAACCTTTTTGCTATGAATTGCTTTTGTCATGAGTAATTTTCAGTGATTGTCTGAAATAACATTAACCTTAAATAGCAACAATATGATGCTTTATATAGGAGTGAAGTTGGCCGAAATCTTCTTCAATTAATATTCTAAAACCTAAAATAAATCGGTTAAGGAAAATAAACCCTCTATGATTCAGTTTTCTTATTTGTTTCCAACTCCACATGCAAGTACAACAATAATGAAACCTTATTGACCATGAATTCCTCCGGCCGGTATGATGCATGTAGCCCACGAAATAAAACTTTCAAGAAATTCGACTTTCACTAGGAATTAGCTTTCAGCTCTTCATCGATGTACTCCAAGCGAGGTGATTCTTTTGATATTCGCAATGATGTATCCACCTCTGTTCTAAAAGGCAGAATTGGAACTCGTTCGGGGCTCGCCCTAGGGCGGAGCACTCGTAAAATATCCCTGGACTTATATGTGAGGCCTAGATCCGTGAGACTTACGCCTCGGCCATCGGGGCTTACACCTCGGACACGCCCAACGACCAGTGTATTGGGCTCGCCTAATGAACTTTATGCAGTTGTATGTAACTAACCCTGTAAATCCTCAATTTTTTTTAATAAATCGTTGACTATTCAAAGTTACTTTTTTTAAAATCATAAATCATTAAGTTGAGAATATTTTATATCATATTAAAATAAAAATTATTACACGTTATCCACTAAGACTGTTATGATAGTAAATTTTAAATAAATCTTTCATTTAAAAAATATTTATTTATCAACTTTTATTCTTTATTATATAATAGTCCATAATTATTTTATAATTATTTTTCTAAATATTATTTTTTCACGTTTATTAGATACAATACTTATTAATTTAATAGCTCAGTATTATCTAGTAACTATTTAAAAATAATTAGTTATCATATTATTGTATGGTGAATTATGTGTCACTTTATTAAGTTGTTGAAACGTAAAAATAAATGATGCTAGAGAATCATATTTAAATTGTGAATTATGTTTTTATATAAATTCTCTTTTAAATAAAAAGCATATTAAATAAAAGGAGTATTTTAAAAAAAATATCAAATTATATTATCGAAATGAGATTCAATACTCCTTAGATACGTATAAGATTTCGTATCAAATACATTACTTTTGATGTTTGAGCTGTAACGACGTTGCAGCTAATTTGCATATTGTGATATATGTCATACTTTTCGTATTATTCATAGTTGAATTATATTTCATAAATATTTTAAATAGATTATTTGTTATAATATTTTTATATTTATTTCTCACCCGGTATCCGGTTCCCACATTGGGGCCCGACTAATCCGGATTCGCGCCGGGAAGTCCCACATTAGGGGGTAAAGCGCTCCCTAACAAAGGCGATCCCATACCCAGGGGCTCGAACTCGAGGCATCTGGTTAAGGATGAAGGAGTACTTACCACTCCACCATATCCCTTGTTGGTTACCCAAGTTCAACTTCCCCATAAGAACTAGCTTCATTATCAATACTTTTCCTACATAATGTTATAAGAGCTTGCTAAAATTGTCACAAACATATTAAACCAGCAGAGTACAAAAAAATAGCAAAAATAAGACTTGTTTGACCCAAAAAAAAAAAGACTCGACTCTAGACATGATTGAATTTGGACCGGGTTGAAGAAGGGACCCCAACAATTTGTTAAGAGGAGCAGTGTCAGCTTCTTAATCTTTCTGCATCTTCTCCTTCAATTGCCTATCTTCATCTTTTATGGAGGCAACCTCCTTGTTCAGCTTTTTATTCTCTCTTAGTTCAGCTTTTTATTCTCTCCTAGTTCAACTTTCATCACCGCCAGATCCATACTTGTTCACATACTCATATAGACTCAGCGGCATAAGCAAGAATTTTCATAAGCAATGTCAATATTTGAAGAAGTGAACAAATGAATAAATTAGTGTAACGACAAGCGATGTCATTTTTTATATTTACACCAATATTTTAATTTATTTATTATTTATATGTATATATTACAAAAAAAAAAAAAATCGATGAAGTGGTGTCAGGTGACACCGCTTCAAGCAAGGTGCTTATATAGTTCAAACAAAACAAAACTCTTTCTTCCAAAATGCTCTCGGCGCACGTTAGTTAAACGTACGCCGAGCTCGTAGCCATGGCGAGAGGAAGAGGCAGGGGAAGGGGAAGACCTCGAAAATACCCATTAACAGCACTAGAAGCGATACTAACTACGAATCAGCCATTAATGGAGAAAATTCCTTCATTAACCACTCCACCAGCTTCAATTCAGAGTTCAGCTCAAAATTCAGAACTCAGTAAAGGAGCAGCTGCATGTGCAATTGGATCAGCTTCAAGTCAATCAAACGTAGCTAAGAGGCTAGATTTGACAATTACAGCTCCTAAAGTAATAGTTTCAGAAGGGATGGAAGTGCAATCCAATGGAACAGTAACTATGCAGATTCCAATCCAGATGCAGAGTGACCTAGCTGATAAAGAGGATGAACCAGTAGTGAGGAATGATCGAAAGGAAGATGCTAAGCCTCCATGGACAACACTCTTCCAGAAGAACATGTTTGCTTCTAATGGTATGTCACTTTCATACATACCACCATTATTAGTAGATGGAGAACCTGTGGTCCAATTAGACAAGGTAGAGGTGGAAGAAGAAGAATCTAAATGGAAATGTGCTTTTATTGCGTATATCTTAAGAGATGGACAGGGGTATAATGCGATGAAAAGATATATTGGTATTCACTGGTCTCATGTTCCAGAACCTGACCTATTTTACCATGAGGAAGGCTACTATATAATAAGATTTAAGAATATGGATGGTGCTCATGAAATCCTATGTGCAGGACCATATTCCATAGCTAGTAAACCTATCATTCTGAAGCCATGGACCCCGGAGTTTGATTTTACAGAGGAATTTCCTACATCCATTCCATTGTGGGCTAAATTACCTATGTCATGTTGGGGTGTGAGGTCCTTAAGCAGAATAGCAAGTGTGATTGGGAAGCCTATTTTTGCTGATGAGTGTACAACAAAACAGACTAGAATCTCCTATGTCGGGATGCTTATTGAGGTTAATGTTACTAAGGAACTACCAAGTGAAGTGTGGGTGATGGATCCAAGTGGGAAATATTTTCTACAGAGTGTAATCTATGACTGGAAGCCTGCCTATTGTGAGAAATGCTTAGTAGTGGGACACAGATGTTCAACTCAGATAAAGACTGGTAACCAAGTGCCTACTAAGAAGGGTAGAGTTATTCAAGAATGGAGAACTAAAGTACCAGCTCCTGCTACTCAAGTAGAGGTTGTACAGATTCAAATGCAGGAAGTTCAACATGATACTAGTACCAAGATAGCTGAAATTCAGAAGACTAAGGAGAAGACTCAACCAAGGGGTGATCATAATGATGCAGGACAGGAAGATAAAGGGAAAGCAATGCAGAGTTCAGAGCTGAACATCATAAACTTTCCTCCACTAACATCTATTCCTGTTAGGAATAGATTTGAGCCAGTGTCTAATAGCAAACATGACATTCCACCTAGCGATAGAGGTGGAACAAGTACTCATTGATGAAGTGGTTATTCTGGAACATCAGGGGTGTAAATAAAAGATATAAGCAAAAGGAAGTTAGAGAATATATTAGAAGCAATAAAATAAAGTTGGTAGGACTAGTGGAAACCAAGGTTAAAGAAGAAAATGCTCAAAAAATATCGAAGTATATTATGTCTGGATGGGGTATATTGACTAACTACAAAGAAGCTAAGAATGGTAGAGTGTGGCTGTTATGGGATACTAATCATCTGATGGTTACTAGAGTCAGTGATGACCCTCAAATGATTCACTCTCTAGTACAAAGCAGAAAGGGGGATATTAAGTGCTATATAACTGTTGTCTATGGATTTAATGGGCTGGAACAGAGAAGAGAATTGTGGAAGAATCTTCAACAAATTTCTACAACTGTTACTGGTCCATGGTTGGTTGCAGGTGATTTTAATGTTGTGTTATATGCTAGTGATCGACTGTCTTGTAATCCTGTTAGCTTTGCAGAAACTCAAGATTTCAGCTCATGTCTGCAACAGACAGCTCTGTCTGAACTACCTTGGCAGGGTGAGTATTACACTTGGACAAACAGGCAGCCTGGAGTTGATAAGGTTAGCAGCAGAATTGATAGAGGTTTTGGTAATTATGAATGGATGATGAACTGGAATCATGTGGAGAAGTCTATGATCTTCCTCAAATATCAGATCATGCCCCTATGGTGTTAACTCTAGCAAGCTCATCTTGGGCTGGGAAAGTTCCATTTCGATTCTTCAATGTATGGACTAATCACCAGGAATTCACTCAGATAGTGGCTGAAGTATGGAATACAAAGAACTCTACTGGCACTATGAAATCTATATGGTATAAGTTGAAAGCATTGAAAGCTCCCTTAAAAGCTTTGAATGTTAAGGAGTTTAAAGGAATTAATCTGAGAATTGAAGCAGCTAGAATGTGTGAGCACGTGATTTTCGCCCTATATACGAATTATTCCCAAAAATTCAAACAAAATAATTTCTTTTCATTATTTGCAATTTTTTGAATTTTGTGGCATTTTTGTGTTAATTGTTTGCATTTGTTTGTGCATGTTTATTTTATTTAATTCATGAAAAATACAAAAATATGTTGCATTTGCATTTAGGATTTAATTTGGCATTTTGAAATTAGTTAGTAATCTATTTGTGTTACAAATATAGAAAATCACAAAAAATAACGCATTTTTGCATTTAGCTACGAATCTTGCAGTTTTCTTTTAATTTGGTAGTTAATTAGTTGTTGTAAATATTATTTTGAACATTAATCTAATTTGGTAGGATAATTTTGGTTTAGAATTAATGTAGGTTTTATTTAGAAAAGAAAGAAAAAGATTTGAAATTGAAAAGAAATGGAAAGTAAAAGAATAGAAATATAAGTCTGTTTGGGCCATCTTTAATTTCCAAACCCCAGGCCAAATGTTTCCCCCCAAACCCACTCCCATACCCGTCCAAACTGTCCCACGACCCGCCCCCAGAACCCGGTCTTTCCCCCCAGCAATCCAAAACGACCCCGTTTTTAACAGACCAAATCAGGACCGTTGATCTCTGTTGATCTAACGGTCCGGAACTGGGGTTTGTTTAATATTTATATGTCCGAACCTCTACCCCCCACCCCTTCGTCTCTCTCTCTCACCCCATCCCTCAGAGACCCAACGTAACGCCGCCCTCCCCCACCCTAATTCCGCCGCCGGAAATCGCCCATGGCGGCGGAGGACCACCAATCGCCACCAAAACAACACCGTGGACTCTTCTCCACCCCCTCATCTCGAATCCCCACTCCGTTCATCTCAAAACCCCCTGGAATCCATCGAATACTCATTTGAAGAGCGAAACCCTAGCCGCCGCCTTGAGTTCTCCGGTGGCGGCGCCACCTCCTTTCACCGCCAAATCCACACCCCTTGACCACCACAACCCCCTCTCCCTTAATCCATGGCCAGTTTCCCTCAAATCACCCCTGAACTCCTCAAATATCAAATCTAAAATCAGAACCCTAAATCAAAAATGCGGGTCAGCCAGTTGAACAAAGATTTGGGCTCGGATTAGACTTTAGCCTCGTGTTTTCATTGAGAACATGTGATTAAGGTTTTATTCGGCCCAAATCGGATTCTTCCATAGGGTCGTTCAGGGGGCTTTTATCCGTTTGTTTTGCACCAAGGTATTTTGATGGACCCTTTTTCTTCATTTTTCTTTTCCTTATCTTCTTCTATGTTCTTGTTTTCTTTGGTTTTTCTCAAAGTCACTTCTGCATGTGTCCCTTTAATCCGGGATTAATCGTTAATTAGTATTCCCTCTAGTTTTGTTATAGTTTGTGTGATTTCTCATTTAGTTCTTGAGCCAAATTAGTTTAGGGGTCCGTTTGTGATGTCAAAATGCTTCTTCCCCGTTTTCCTTTCAAGACTTTGTACTGAATTTTGTTAACTTAGTTTGATTTTGGGTTTCGCAAGCCCAATGAAAGGGTATATCTGATTTTGCTTAAAGCCCATCCCTGAACCATTGGGTCAGCCTGACCCGTTTGAGTGCTGAGTGTAATTTCAGGGGTATTGGAGGTTAGTCTAGGTATTCTGGGTAGGAATCTTTTCTCTAACTGATTTGGAAGCTTCTAGTGAGGGGCTTTAGTAAAATTTCAGATGGATAGGCACTAAAACTTGGGTAGAAAGTTAGGAATTGGGGGCTATCTTAGCTAAAAAGAAAAACTCAAAAGGGGGCAAAGGGTAAAAATAGAACCGGAGGGCTGCCCTATGTTTGAGCCTATATAAGGTATCATTCTTGCCCTTCAAGGCAAGGGAGGAAGAGCTAAAAAATCCAGAATCAAATACAGAGCCTACAGATTCTGGAAGATAAGCATTAGAGAGCTAAAATATAAGAAAAATACAGGAAGTATAAGCTACTACTGTTCCATCGAGTGTGAGTTTGAATTTTTTTTTTGAGAAAAGCATCTTTGATCCGAGTTGAGGTTCACCTTCTAGCTTTGAAATGGGTTGAAAGTCAGTCAATGATTTCCTTTGGGTGTTTTGGTTATTAGAATTCAGTACCCACTGTTCAGATTGCATTTTTGGGGTTTTGCACTGTTGAGTTTACTGCTCCATCAAATTGTGAGCTGTTGTTCTGGGCTTCATCATTAAATCTGGACTGTTTGTTGCTGGTTCATTCTCTGCTCAAGTCTAGCTGCTGATTCTCCTTGTTCACTCATTTTTACCATTTCAGGTACATTTTCTTGTAACCACGATGGCTGTGAGATGAGTCAGAAAATGAAGTAAACTGGGAATGATGAAACATGAGAATTGATTTCAGTTTATTGAAATGATCTACTTATTTGTTATAGTTTGATTTTCTCTACTTTATGTTCATAGTTGGCCTGTAATAATTACTTAAAATGATTTGTGTATCAGTTCTTAGTTCATCCTTTACTTGATTTTCTCAAGTATTGTGTATTTGAAGTGTACTGGAATACTGCATAGTTTGATAGCTGGGTTTATGGCTCATGGAGGTACTGTCAGGTTCTATCACTGACCTAGTGTGAGTGAACCTGATAGTCTCTTAGTAACCTGATCAATTGTGGTATTTGATTCCCTTCAAATTTCGTAGTCTTTAGCATGTTTCATTGTAGGTTTGAGCTACTTGAACAATCCATTCAGGATAATTGGGAACAGTTTCAAAGCATAAAAATAGTCAGTGATTAGAGTGTCTCGCCTAAATTCGCTTCTTGTAGTTGGGTTCACTTGGACCCCAGGCCCAATATTAGTCGCACGGGCTCTCATAGTGGGGTTCTCCAGGCCTTGGTCCTGGTTCCTTGTGCTCCAGCTGTTGTATCTTTTCGTTGGGTTGTTTGTGGTATTTACGCTGGGTCTTTAGAAGTCTAATGTGCTGCTTGCCTACGAATAGTATTTTGGGCCTAGCTTGAGAGACGGCTAGCACTGGACTTTAAATTAAATGACCCTCTCCTTAATTGGGTCCTAATTCAGTTAGTAGAATCAAGTTTATTTTTAAAAAGTATTAAATCTCATAGGCATAGTTTACCTTTTTTTTTAATAGTTTCGAGGTATGCCATGCCAAACAAAAATGACAATTGCGTGGCCCTCGTTTTAATTAGCTTTAACTCAACCTTAGAATTCGAGGCGTGCCATTTAGCAAAATTTCATGGCCCTCGCAAAGCCAAATGCGTAGTTGCTTTAGGCGCATATTTTAATAATATTACTTTCCTAAATTCGGGTGCACATTGATGTGACCCAAATCCAAATCTCAACGAAGTCGAAATGTGTTAACAATCACGGGTGCACTGGTGCGACGTGGTTCGAGACGCATTTTCACGACGTTGCAATTCTTATTAAAAATAGAAATAAAAGCGGTTTACTGATAAAAGCACATAATCTAGAACATGTTTTGAAATCAGATAAAATCAAATACAATAATTGAGCGACCGTGCTAGAACCACGAAACCCGGGAATGCCTAACACCTTCTCCCGGGTTAACAGAATTCCTTACTCGGATTTCTGGTTCGCGGACAGTTAACAGAGTCATAATTTCCTCGGATCGGGATTTAACCGGTGACTTGGGACACCATTAATCTCCCAAGTGGCGACTCTGAATATTAATAATAAATCCCATTCCGACTGTCCTTTAATTGGAAAAACTCCTTTGCGCCCTCGCGGGTGTAGCGAAAAAGGAGGTGTGACAGAATGGACCTTAAAGATATACAAGAACAACTCTCAAGTAAGTACTCAGACAATCTGTTGAAAAGGGAGAAGGAGACTCTACTTAACTTAGAGAACTGGTCAATGATTGAAGAGAGTATCCAATAGCAGAAGGCAAGAGCTAAATGGATCCAACTGGGAGATGCTAATACCAAATATTTTACAGCCGTTATGAAAGATAGATCACAAAGGAAACATATCAATGAAATCACTACAAGGTGTGGGATAGAGTCACTGATCTTGAAGGTATTAAAAGAGAGATATTGGATTTCTATAAGTCTCTTATGGAATCAACAGCAAGATCACTTTCAGCCATAAACAGATTGTACATGTCAAATGGTCCCAGACTAACTCAACAATAAAGAAGAGATCTCTGTGCAGATGTTACTGATCAGGAAATTTTAGAGAGCCTCAAAGCTATAGGAGATGATAAAGCACCTGGTATTGATGGCTACAATGTTGTCTTCTTCAAGAAATCATGGAGCATTATCAATAAACAAGTTACAGATGCTATTAGGGAATTTTTCCTAACTTCTAAGATGAACAAGCCAATCAATTATTCCACTATCACTCTAGTACCTAAAGTTGCTAAACCTGCTACAATCAAAGAATATAGGCCAAATGCATGTTGTACAATGTTATATAAAGTGATCTCAAAGGTCCTAGCTGCTAGACTTCAAAAGATCATGGCATATATAATCTCTGAATCCCAAGCTGGTTTTGTTCCTGGTAGGAAAATTGCAGATAATGTGATATTGGCTTATGAACCAGTAAAGTCCTACACTAGAGCCCAAATATCTCCCAGATGCATGATTAAGATAGACCTCCAAAAGGCATATAATTCAGTAGAATGGATATTTTTACAACAAGTAATGGAGGAGATTGGTTTTCCTGAATAAAGTGGGTCATGGAATGTATCAAATCAGTCAGTTACACTGTGCTTATTAATGGAGAAACTACTAAACCTTTTGAAGCTGCTAAGGGTCTTAGACAAGGAGATCCTATCTCACCTTTCCTATTTGCTATTGTCATGGAGTGCTTGAGAAGATCATTCATTGAAATTGGAAAGGACAAGTTGTTTCAATATCATCCTAGGTGCAAAAAATTGGGCATAACTCACCTGAGTTTTGCTGATGATCTTCTTCGTTTTTCCAGAGGTGATCTTACTTCTATATCTACCCTGTACCAATACTTTTCTCAGTTTTCAAAGGCATCTGGATTGCAAGCTAATATGGGTAAAAGCTCAGTGTATTTTGGGGGAGTGAAACAGGAAGTTAAGCAGCAGATATTGAACTATCTTGGATTTGTACAAGGGGAGTTACCTTTTAAATACTTAGGCATTCCTTTATCTTCCAAGAAAATCGCATTGATCCAATGGCAGCCCTTAATTGATAGAATCACAGGAAAGATTTCATCTTGGACTGCAAAGAAGCTCTCTTATGCTGGTCGAATATAGTTAGTCAAATCTTTCATTTTTGGTATTCAAGCCTATTGGGCTCAGCTGTTTATTCTGCCTATGAAAGTGTTAAAGATGGTAGATGCTATATGTAGAAGCTACATATGATCGGGTAGTAATATTATTACTAGAAAGAGCTATGTAGCATGGGACAAAATGTGTACCCCAAAATCAAGTGGAGGTATGAATATCATTAATCTGATGCTCTGGAACAAGGCTGCAATTGCTAAAGTCTGCTGGGATTTAGCTCATAAAGAAGACAAACTGTGGATCAGATGGATCAATGCCTACTACATCAAGCAGCAACAGATTTCAGACCATGCCTATTCCAAAGCAAGCTAGTTGGATGGTTCGAAGAATAATAGCTTCCAGAGATGTTCTACAACAAATTCAGTGCACAAGGGATGACAAAGAGACTACCAGACATATGTATCTACAACTCTGGGAGACTTACCAAGAGTGAATTGGAAGAGCTTGGTATTTCATAATTCTGCTCGACCAAAGGCTATTTTCAGTCTATGGTTAATGTTGCATGGGAGATTACCTACCAAGGATAGAGTAGCAAGCTGGGGGCTGAACATTGATCAGAGTTGTGTATTATGCAAGGAACAATTAGAAACAAGAGATCATATGTTTTTACATTGTTCTTATGCAACAGAATTATGGAGTAGAATATGAAAATGGATTCAAGAAGATCAAGGAAACAACAGCAATTGGCAACATCATCTTCAGTGGATCATCAAGAAAGCAAAAGGGAAATCTAACCATGCCAGCATTTTCAGATTGGTATTCACAGAAGCATCCTATGCGTTATGGCTGGAAAAGAATAATCGTATCTTTGAAAAATGATATTGTAATTGTGAAAGTTTAGTAAGAGAGATAGCCTATATTTGTAATGTTAGAGTTGAGCCTAAAGCTAGAATCCAATTACAGAAATACTTATTAGTATAGTGAGTAGTAGCTTGTATAGTCCTCTCAAGTAGATTAATGTTGCAGTGATGTAGTTGAGATAGTCAGCAGAGTGTGATGCTTGACTATAGTTTTGTAATGGTTTACTTTGGTGATTAATACAAAGAAAGTTAATTACCAAAAGAAAAAAGCAAGGTGCTTATGCCCCTACATACAATAGCTTATGAACCGGGTTCATTTTACGTTTGTACACCTTCCGGTCTCAATCACACAATTCTCACCAAGTTATATAATAGTAACATACTCAAACAGTTGATTTATTTGGATCATTTTGTACAATTTTAACTTGTTCGTATACTCTTCAGGATGAAATGTTATCCAGTAGCCAAGACAACTAAGTGAAAAATTGGCATTTTCTTCCTTCCCTGTTTTGTTTTTAGACAGAAACATGAGGGGAAATCAATTTTTTAACCTATTCAAAACTTTATTGTTCGTTTACTGTATTGGAAAAAAGTTGAATTTATATTGAAGATGACATGGCGTGACACGTGGACTGGACAAATAGTCAAAGTATAACAATTAAGAAAAAGGTACGGGAGATGACAGGTACGAGAAGAGGAAGTGAAACAGGCACGAGAAGCAGTTTAGATACGAGTCTCGTATCAATTCGAGTCATTTAAAGCCAGTGGATCAAAAGGCATTGAAAACATGGATCTGAAGACAAAAAGGAGTCCAAATTCAGTATTAAATACCTGATACGTTAGAAAATTGGTATTTAATAGGAATGATTGTGTAACGGCTCATTTAATATCATTTATTGTCCATAATTGTCTCATTAAAGCTTAGGTTTCATTCCTTTATCTAGAATCAACTATAAAAGGAGGAAGTTGTATTGGGAAAAGATCATTGTCAACATCATACTGAAATAAAAACTTGTTCGCTGCTTTATTATTATTCTCAGAAACCCTATTATTCTTTTTTGGTCTCTTGATTATCAGTAACCCGATTTTTCATCTCAAATTCTAGTTTTAACCGAAATTATATTTTTTGGTTAAACAAATTGGTCCGTTGCCGGGACTCTGATAATCTATTCTTTTTAAGTTACATTCTATCTGTTGTTATCATCATGTCACACGACAATAATAACAATGAAAACGCCTTGGGAAACCGTGAAAATCAAATGCATCAAGATCAAGGAGATTTGCAGAACTTTAACGTGGTCCCT
>NC_031998.1:15369819-15574955 GCF_001879085.1 Nicotiana attenuata
CACGACTCAGATTCTTAAAATTGGGACGTTTCATGCTTAAAAAGGTGTTACCAATCTACAAAGGCTGCTAATTCAGGAAAGCTGAGTCCAACATGGAAGGACCTACAGAGTTCGTGACATTGCAGGAAAGGAGCATACGAGTTGGAGACAATGGATGGCAAGCTATTACCCTCACATTGGAATGTTGTCCATCTAAAAAGATACTACTTTTGAGAAAAGTATCCACGGTCAGGTATCTCTATGTTAAAATTCATTTTTTAATCATTAACAATTTTACTAACGATTTTAGATGCTAGGCAAAAACCCTAACTCGTGCCAAATGATGAGTCACGACCTGTACGGCAAAAGGGAATAGTCTTAAATTCCCAGCCCAGGGTTACAAGTAATCTGATGGAAAAATACACGGGTTAGGCAGTCTTCATCTCTAATCGAACCTCCGAGTCCCGCAAATTTTTCTGTTTCAGGAAAAGGACCAAGTTAAGAGGAAAAACAAATGCTTGAGGCTTTATATTTCACAGCTCAAACACTTGGGGACTGTACAATAAACACAGAACGGATACGTACGGAAAATAGATGCATAAATCAAGAGACAAGTGTAGAGCAGAGGTTATGGAATCCAAGCATAAGCATACATCATAGTATTCTTTACCATGGGAACAATGGAGTCACCTCTCAAACCCTTCCTAAAGATGGGGTCGGGACTATGTACTAAAACGGGTTATAAAGAAAAACCTCATATCTATTGTTCTTCTTTTATATAAATCTGTTACAAGGAAAACAGTTGCGAGAAAGTTATAGATGTACTTTAATACATGTCAACGTTTGTTCAAGTTCATAAATAAAAACTTGTCGAAGTTGTAGCATACAAAACATGTGTATTCCTATTTCTTTCATCGTATTATAACACCATTATGAAGTTGAGACGTCTTCTTCATTAAGTGTCGATATATATATAAAAGGGCCCTCTTTTATAAGCCTCATGTTGATATTCCATGAGAAGAATCATAAAGCATTTTCAAAGAATTAAAATGCTAAGTTATTCTATAAGTCCTAAATAAGTAAATAGGCAAGAATAAAACATAAAGAAATACTATTTCTTAACATAAAAGACTGAGGAAAAACTTAAATCACCAAAATATTTGTCTTACAAGTGCCCCATTATGGTAACTGGGGACTTCACCAAAAGATCCCTTCAAAATTGCCAAGGGATAACATTAACAATCATTAAAAGTTGTAACATCACTTTCTGAAGCAATAACAGGTGCGGTTATAACTTCTGACGAAGCAGCAATAGGAGCGATTTCAGCTGAGCTTGAAGAGATAACATCAACGAGGGAAGTAACAGTCACAGGAACTTCAATTTCCATAGACTGTGTCATAGAAGTTTCAACTTCGGAAGCTGGAGTTATAACTTCAAGTACCTCAGTAACTGCTTCGGAGTTCAAACACTCTTCTGTTCCAGGAGCTTCAAGTGCTGGAGAGGGGGTGTCAATAGTTCCAAGTGCCGGAGAAGGAGTATCAGCAGGTTGTTGACCTTTTTCGATAGTGTCTATGACTTTGGCCAACTCAGATTGCAAGTCAAAGTTTTCCTGTGTAGCCTCCATTAAAGCATCACGTCGAGAATTTAGAAAAGCCCAACTCACGTCTATGTTGAAATTTTCTTCAAGAGCATTATATTCCTTCTCCAAAGCCTTGTATTCCTTTTCCCACATAGCAAGGTCATTTTTCATTATTTGGTGCTCGGCTAAATGAGAATCCAGGGAAGCTTCAAGAGAGGCATGAGAACTTTCCAAGGCACGGATTCTATCAGAAGAAATTCTTAAATCATTCTGAGCATGACTTAAGTTTTGAGCTAACTCCTTTGCATATTCTTCTTTCTTCTCCATGAGTGCTTTAAGCTCTTTAATCTCATCATTGGCTCTAGATAAAGAACGTTCTAGAAGCTCTTTATCCTCTTTAAGCTGACCCCAAGAAGCATTCGCAATTCCCAATTCAGAAGTTAAGCCATGATTTTGTTGCTCCAAGTGAGCCTTGCTCTCCCGCAACTCTTCTACAGTCACTTGGGTACTCTCAAATTGTTTTTTCCAGTTTGCTGCCTCAAATAATGCATCCTCAGCTATTTTCCTAGCCTCAGATAGAGCCCTTGTAGACTCTCGTTCCTTTTTCTCCAATGTAGAAACTCGCCCCATCAATTCAGTCCCAATAAGATTAGCCTACGGTCATAAAGCATAGAAGTGAGAACTTAGAAAGAAAAAGAAGGAAAGCATTCAAGGTTAAGAAAATTACCTTCAAAGTTGAATGAACTATGTCATTCATCAAAGTGTAACAACTATGGCTTTGCATCTTATTCTTTTCAATTTCTCCAATAAGAGGTTGGAGCCAAGTATTAGCTCTCCCAGATTTTCTTAAGAGGCTTTGATTAGCAGGGATTTCGAGTGTGACACTCCTCATAGTCATGCTTCTATTGCTGGAACTTACTTCTATATGTGGGACAGATGAAGATGGAACAGTGGAAGGGGGAGTAGTAGAAAAGTTAAACACCACAGGAGTCGTAGGAGTGGGAACAGGAACGGAAGAAGTAGACATAGGAATGGAAGTAGAAGCAATTAAAACTGGTGAAAGAACAGAAGTAGTCAATGCTGGCAAAGAAACACTTACGGTTGGCAAAGGAATGGAAGAAATAGGTGCGAATGAAGAAAGATGAACTTCATCGAAAACAGGTCCGAGCTCGCCACTCTCAAAACCACTATCAAAGAGATGCTGAGTTGATTCATTTGTGTTTCTTGGCACGGTGTCTTCATCTGAAGGAATCAAAACAGGCTCGGTGGTCGAAGTTTGAGCAGGAGTATCTTCAATTTCATCATCATTAATAACTCGTCTCCTAATTCGTGGCCTAGCTATTGACGAGGTACCTCCCTCTTCCTCATTCTTAGAACCTTCTCCTATAGCTTTCCTTTTTTGAAGCAAGGTTCGAGTCTTGTCCAAGTCAAGTGCAGCATTACCAGACATGCGAAGGGCTGTGACAACATCAGCTGTCATTCCTCTGTTACCAAATCCTGATTAAAAGAAGAATACACAATCAACATTAAGAAAAAAGTACTTAATGTGCAAAAAGAAAAATGTATAAAGAAAAAAGGCGATACCGTGTGTTTTAACTTTCCAGCCATGTAAAGCGGAAATTGATTTCCAAGTTCTTTGCTCCTTAGGAGCAACCTTCAAAATTGAATCTACCCAACCACGAAAGTTGGGAACAGGTTCCACATCTCCCATGGTTGCTACAAAAAACCAAAAAGAGACAAATTTAGAAAAAGAATCGAAATTCTCAACAGAAAAAGAGGTACGGTCAAATAAAAAAAAACTTACGTGCAAAATTCCACTTCTCAGGGAAGGGAATATTTGTTTCACCAAGTAAATCCACCGTACGCACAACAACGTAACGGGCATACCATCCACGATCATTGTCATCTTCTGTACTTACCAAAACCTTCTTACTTCTCGCAGTTAAGGTAAAGACTCCATGACGTATCAAATTAGGGTGGTATAAATGGATAAGGTGAGAAAAGGTGAAATTAACAGTGGCTTTGGTAGAAAGATATCTCAAACAAGCCACTGCTCTGCATACTAAAGGACCAACTTGGGCCAGACAAATATTAAAGAAACGGCAAAAATCGAGGATGATTGGGTCAATTGGGGGATTAAAACCCACAGTAAAAGGGTAAGTATAGACAAAAGAGTATCCAATCCCAAAAGAAGAAATTCTTTGGTTTATGGAAGGAATTGACATTCAAAGACTATTTTTCCAGTTACAATCTCCTCTGATGGTAGGGATTGTAAGTTCGGTCACTAATGTAGGATATGTGTCAGTTTTGTCTAAACCAGCAACTTGCTTTTGGAGGGATTGTCTATCACTTACAAAAGATAAATCACTTGGTACGATTTCATAGAAGAAGGAGTTTTCAGAATAGAACTCCTAGAAGAAGAACCAGAAGAGCCGCCTCGAGTAGATTCTAACCCTGTATGGAGTCTGCCTCCTCTGTCTCTTCTATGTCTAACAGGGGCATTGGGGAATTTGTCTAAAATAGGAACTTTTCTAGGGTTAGGATTTGGAGACGCCATTGTTGAGCAGAGATGAATCGAAGGGAAGCAAAAATAAGGAAGAAAAACGTTTGCTAAAGATTTATGGAGAAGAAGACAAAGAAAGAAAAGGGGCAAGTTTATATATAAACTCAACCGTCAGTAATTAAAAAGTGTAATGATGGAAAGCCTATAATAAAGGCAACTATCACTTCGTGAATAGTGGAGTTACAAAAGCCTTAGAAAAAGGCTGCAAAATCGAGAACTAATGAGAAGACGACACGTATATGGTGCATTAAATAGAAGAGACAATTGAAGAGGCAATACTGTCATCGCATTGATTATGGCAAAAATTCCCTTTTTAATGAAGATCCACTTCCCAAATATTTAATTGATAAATAAATGGAAAGTGGGGGGACTATCTGTATTGGGAAAAAGTTGAATTTATATTGAAGATGACGTGGCGTGACACGTGGACTGGACAAATAGTCAAAGTATAACAATTAAGAAAAAGGTACGGGAGATGACAGGTACGAGAAGAGGAAGTGAAACAGGCACGAGAAGCAGTTTAGATACGAGTCTCGTATCAATTCGAGTCATTTAAAGCCAGTGGATCAAAAGGCATTGAAAACATGGATCTGAAGACAAAAAGGAGTCCAAATTCAGTATTAAATACCTGATACGTTAGAAAATTGGTATTTAATAGGAATGATTGTGTAACGACTCATTTAATATCATTTATTATCCATAATTGTCTCATTAAAGCTTAGGTTTCATTCCTTTATCTAGAATCAACTATAAAAGGAGGAAGTTGTATTGGGAAAAGATCATTGTCGACGTCATACTGAAATAAAAACTTGCTCGCTGCTTTATTATTATTCTCAGAAAGCCTATTATTCTTTTCTGGTCTCTTGATTATCAGTAACCCGATTTTTCATCTCAAATTCTAGTTTTAACCGAAATTATATTTTTGGTTAAACATTTACTAGTTAAAAATAAAAATATAAATAAGTCCCACCATGATGATAAGATTGTTCATGCCTTCAAGTCAAGGAACATAATGAACATTATCAGATAAAATAAAATTGATAGAATATTTAAAACACTAAAAGCAGCCAATACCATGCTAATGTCCTAATCCTCACCAAACGCTCATCAATATTAGTTTACATAGTCACGGATTCGTTCTCTACATTCAAAATTAAACATCTGAACCTCATAAATTAAAAAAGAATTCCTCTTGTTTTAATTATGATACTTCTAAATCAATTTTTAATCAGAGTAAAATAGTCATATTAGTGAATGCCGAACATCAAATCTAAATAAAAGAAATAAAAATAAAAAAGATTCCACGTACCATATGGTTAATAAAAGAAAAAAATACTTTTAGTCCGTAGTTTAATGAAACCAGCGAAACTCTAGCGGACAAATCATTATCGAATTGAAGAAGATAAACCCAAAATAGAATATGAGTAATTATTAAATAAACAACCTTAACAAACCAAATTTCCTACCAAATATACTTCTAATGAATCCCTTAATTTATATTTATATATTTATATACGTCCTTATCCCCTATTAGGTTGATCATCATCTCAGTATTCAGTAGCCAAATATAAATTATCGACAAATTTCTACAGTCGATTGATTGATTGAAAATCAAAATGGGTGCTGTAAAAGCAGCAGTGGCTGATTTTGTGTTAACATCGATGTGGGTATTTTGTTCATCAACACTTGGGATTTTCACTTACCTAATTGCTTCTGCTTTTGGAATTGCTCAAGGAATCACTACTCTGTTTATTACTACTGTTCTTCTCTTTGTTCTGTTTTTTGTGTTTGGGATTATTGGTGATGCTTTGGGTGGTGCCGCTTTTAATCCTGCTGGTACGGCCGCCTTTTATGCTGCCGGTGTTGGAACCGACTCTCTCTTCTCTGTTGCCGCTCGATTTCCTGCTCAGGTTTTTTTTTTTCTTTCTTTTTGTTACGTATTTGAATTTTGAATAATAATGAAAGTAGAGTTTTAATTTCCTCAATAATTAATCAATCCCTAAGCCCAGTCGGGGAGCCAGGAATTTACATAAGGGGATTCAGGAAAATAAAACATTTACTAGAATGTCATAGTTGGAATTCGATATCGTTACATAAAACAACCTTTGTACCCTCTTTACCACTAGGCTAGAATTTTGCCTGATGGCAATGGGATTCAAAAGCTTGTATATAATTTTAAAAAATTATTTTTCCAAGGGGATACAATTGAACCCTTTCCCCTCTTACTCGCTCCGCCCCTGCCTAAGCCTCAGTTTGAACTCGTTGGGGTTGGCTATATGAAGCCTTAAAAAGATGTACTTACCTCTTTATAATGAATATGCATTATGTTTTTTTATAAGTAATTGGCAATATGAACTGCTTCATTCTGGTTGTAGCCGTATCTTATAAGAATGAAAAGTTTCTTTTAGTAGGAGAATATTCTCAATCAAGCATTCCAGTGAAACAATACTTTTACAATGGGCTCTGCCCGAGAACGGGTATACTTGACTTTCTACAGAGAAAGAAATATCTGCAAAGAAGAAGCTCGTTCTAAACCTCATATCGGATAGACTAAGCTAGGTGTAGCCCGCTATCTATATGGTTTTGCTAAACTTTGTCAGCCTGGGTGCCTAAATTACGGCAGACAGCTATTGTACTAGTGGATGATGGAAAGAGATCTGTTTATTTAGAAAGTTCATCATGTCGTAATTGTCTAAAGTTGGCCGTTAACCTACCTCTTCCCTCCTTTTTATTTATGCATGAGACCTCTGATGCTAAACTCACATTAGCGGTGTTTGATTTTCCTTTAAGAACATAAATTATTATTTTTAGAGTTCAATAAGATAGAGCACCTAAAGTTGCTTAATTTCATGGTACATTTAACTCTGTTTCATTAAAAAGTTGAAGAATTCTGTGAAATAACTCTTAAAACTTTCAGTTCAAGAATGCATCTGCTTCAAATTGACACCACAGAAAAATTAGAAAGGAGAAAAAATTTACCTGTAAGAATGACCATCCGAATCTTGATATTTGGAAAATATTTCTTAACTGTCTGGGTACTGTTACAGGCAGCTGGCGCAGTTGCTGGTGCATTGGCGATATTGGAGGTTATTCCTACGCAGTACAAGCACATGCTAGGTGGACCTTCATTGAAAGTTGACTTGCATAACGGAGCCATTGCTGAGGGGATCTTGACTTTCATAATGACCTTTCTGGTCTTTCTTATTGTACTGAGGGGTCCTAGAAATGCATTTCTAAAGAATTGGTTACTTGCAATGTCAACTGTTACCATGGTAGTTACAGGTTCAAAATACACCGGACCGTCTATGAATCCCGCCAATGTAAGTACTAGCTCTTGTTTTCCATTCTTAAATCTTGGAGCTTATTGTCTGTGTATGGAGGTTGAGAATAAATGTATGAAGGTTGAGACTAAAGGTAAAGGGTTATGATAGGTAGCCGAGCGTTGTCCTGTCTGTGTATTGTCGTATCCCTTGACTTATGCTTGTTGTTGCTTTCATTTCGGCTTTCTGATTACGGTACCTACGGTTAGTTTTGTCTTTTTGCTTCGGTTTTCCGATTGATATGCTTGTTGTTGTCCTTCTTTTACCTTTCCTGAGCCGAGGGTCTACCGAAAACAACCTCTCTGCCTTCTTGAAGGTAGGGATAAGGTCTGCATACACTCTACCCTCCCCAGACTCCACTAGTGGGATTACACTGGGTTGTTGTTGTTGTAAATCTTGGAGCTTATTCTATTATTTAACCTTTGAATTTCTCTGCTGCTCTAGACTGACGAAGCACCATTTGTTTGTCCCTAATGTATACACAGAATGTATAACTTTTTGGTAACTTCTCTTGTGCATTTGTGTTCGACTGTCTTTATTCATGAAGCCTACTTGTTATCACGCTTCTTCTCGATTGGAAAGTTACATCTTCTCTTGACATTAGTGAGCCAGAATTAGTTCCTGTGGTTTGAGGTAAAATTGGTGGCATGCTTGTAATAGAAGGCGGGAGAAGTTCAATCTAATTCTTTTAAACCAAGAGATGCCTAAGACTAAAAGTTGTTAATTTATCGCTATTGTTTCAATACCTGTAAGCTAACTTCTCTTGGAAACAAGACCCTTTCAACTCTCAAATTACTGCCTTGGAACCAGAATAGATCTTCAGTCCCATCTTAAATCTCATCCTTTGCCTGCCTCGAAAGTTTCCTTGGCTTGGACCTATTTCATTTGTCTGGAAGAGGACCAAGTAGAGTTGAGTCATTTCTTGGTGATTTTTCTATGTTGAACCTATGTTTTTATTTGCTTGTTATCTGAAATACACATAATTATAGCATCTATATTTGGCGATCTTTGGTTATTGTAACATTGGGAATGTGAGTTACGGTAAAAATTGGATGATTTTATGGATATGTGCTCCATTTGGTTTATTAATGGTTTGCTGGTTGGAGCGTGATGCCAGATTCTTCTGAAATTGATTTGCATAGACTGTTAATAAAAGGAGCTTTCTATGGTCATCAAGGTGTATCTCTTGCTATTTGGTTGAATAACTTTCTATATGAGCAGAAACTTTGGCTTTTAGATGCAATCTTTTAATTTCTCTATAAACTCTTTTCATTTTACTCATTATTTCATATCTTTACATTGCAAAGATGACTTCTTTGGTCATAGTCCCAAAAAAACAAAATATTAGGAACATATGCGTTTCAATCTGAACTGTTTTAATTTATAGAACATTAACTATTTGAACCCTGTGTATGCATGTATTTGCCTAACTGTCATGGAATAAGATAATGATGTAAAATGGATTTAGACAGACATTATGTACCATTTGTCCTCTAATCTAAACTGCGATATGGGTCGATCTAAGCAATCATATTTCTTTGCTGTACTGGGCTGCGATTTACTGTTGCCTTCTTTAGGTATCTTTGTCATGCAAATCGTACATCTCTATTTGCATTGATTCTACTGGCTAACGACTAGTTGCAGTCATCTCTGCTGTTGCAAATCTCAAATGTTACTTTCTTTTTTGTGGGATGGGAATGAGTTCTATCCAAGAATCTAGTAAAGATGACC
This sequence comes from Nicotiana attenuata, assembly GCF_001879085.1. Classification (NCBI taxonomy): domain Eukaryota; kingdom Viridiplantae; phylum Streptophyta; class Magnoliopsida; order Solanales; family Solanaceae; genus Nicotiana; species Nicotiana attenuata. The sequence goes on from NC_031998.1 coordinate 15,378,993, forward strand.
AACCAAGCTAACCACATGACCCTGCATTTTCTGTAATAACCATTAGTTTCCTAGTTGGGTGTCTTATGCCTTATTTTGAGCTTAAATAGTTCTCCTTGCATATAAGTATTACCTTTTGCATGTTAACTTGTGGCTTGACGACTAGTTGTAGGGCACTGAACTAGGAGAGATTAGCTTTTGCAGGGAATGAAGTTTTTCTTTTCTTCAATATCAATGTCACATGCAAGTAATCATCAAATTATCCTTTTCTGTACTATTTTTGGGTAGTCCAAAGTAATAGCAACTGGTGGCTGTTAGATGAGATATTGTTAGCTCAATTCTTTGATAAACTGAACGCTATCCATATTTGTACACTAAATTTAGTTTCACAGACGCTCCCTGTATATCAGTTTTTGAAATTTTCTTTTGTAATTACAAATATCTAAATTTTAGAGAGGAACTCAAAGTGTGTCAAATCTTTTGGAATGTTCAGAAATGGAGACTCTTTCATGTCAAGTCCAAGGGTAGTAAATGTTCTATTGAACACATGCTGCTATACATATAGACACTGTTGTAGCAATTTATGCACTTGTCCTTTTTTGCCTGCATATTTTATTAATGAGTTGGTAACTGAGCTGATTGTTTGCAGGCATTTGGTTGGGCGTACATAAACAATTGGCACAACACATGGGAGCAATTTTACGTCTACTGGATCTGTCCCTTCGTAGGAGCAATAATGGCTGCATGGACTTTTCGTGCTCTGTTTCCGCCTCCAGTAAAGCAGAAGAAGCCTCAGAAGGCAAAGAAAAATTGAGAAAGAACACCTTCGTGCTGCTTCAATTACTTCACTGAACTAGGTAGCAATGTGGTTGAAGTATGCCCTTAAAGCTGAAAGCCATTTTTAACTTCTAAGGTGGAATCATAATGGATTCCTTTTGGATTTGTTGGAATTGTTAATAAACCCCACTTTTCACATTGATCCAAATTCAAGCAACTATTAGTGCAAAAACTGAGTTGTCCAAAAGCTGGATGCCCCTGAATATTTTCTTATGCTTTTTTAGATGCTTCCTTCCTGCTGTTTGAATGGTGTGCTTGTGAATTAAATTGGATAATTCTTTCGATAGTGCTTACATATTTTATCAAATCTAACAAGGATCGTATCTGGACTTTGCCCTTGGACTAAGTTATTGAGGACCCTTTGGCCGTAGATTTTGTCCAACCCGTCAAAACTATCAAAAACCCAGACCTAATTTTGATCGCAAACCACCCAGACAGTACACCGCCATTGCTGAACCTATCGACCGGCTGTACGAAAGGTTGAAGGATGTTGGTTATGTCACCCCTATTCCCGCTGTGGCAATGGAGAATTCATCTCAATGGGTCAACCCGAATAAAACCTGTGCATATCATTCCGGTACGAAAGGGCACACTATTGACGAGTGCCAGACATTGAAAGATAAGATCCAAACATTGATTGATAATAAGGTCATACAGGCGAAGGAAGCTGCACCCAACGTCCGCAACAATCCTCTTCCAGATCATAGGGGCGAAGGGATCAATGTGATAGAAACTGACGAGGAGTGGGATCCCGAGGGATCAATTGGACTTATCAAAGAGGGTGACGATCCTAAGAAGCCCACAGTCACGCTCAATCCTATTGTGGTGCAGGTACAGCCGCCAGTTGAGGTTGAGGTAACCACATCGGTTCCATTTGAGGTAGAAGTAACACCACCTGCAGCCACACCTGTTCCATTTGAGGTAGAAGTGGCCATACCTTTCACAGTGACTGTAGCAATCACACCTCCTTTCAAGTCCAATGCCATACCTTGGGATTACGTTGCCGAAGCTAGGCGAAAGGGAAAAGCAAAGATGGAAGAATCTGGTGCCGCATAAGGGATGACCAGAACTGGAAGGATCTATACACCCAAAAATTTGGGAGGATCAAGCAAGGAGGCTGCTACCAAACAACCTGTCGTTGAAACTGGACCACACGATCTTTGGAGGAAAGTACAGGCGAGAGAATACTCTATCGCCGATCATTTAAACAAGACTCCCGCCCAGATATCCATCCTATCGCTATTGCAAAATTCTGAAACGCATAGGAGTGCTCTGATAAAGGTGTTGAATGAAGCTTATGTGCCCAACAATATCACTAGTGGAGAGATAGCCAACATGGTAGGGCAAGTACTGGAGAGTCACAAGATCACCTTCCACGAGGATGAACTACCACCTGAAGGATTAAGTCAGAACAGGGCATTGCATATCACAGTACAGTTCGAGGACAAATTCATCGCCAGGGTCTTAATAGATGGGGGTTCAAGCCTCAACATTTGTCCATTGACTACTCTGAAAAGGTTGGGCAAAGATTTCCATGAGATACGAGCAGGGACCATGAACGTTAAAGCATTTGATGGGTCTCAAAGGGCCACGATTGGGGAGATTAACCTCTGTCTTGGGACCAACTTGGTTCGATGTTGAGTTCCAAGTACTAGACATATCAGATACATACAATCTTCCATTGGGACGACCTTGGATACATGTCGCTGGGGCTGTGGCTTCCACACTACACTAAGCCGTGAAATTCGAATGGAACCATCAGGAGGTAATCATTCACGGGGATGGAAGTAACCCCATTTACACCAGTCAAACTATCCCAATTATCGAGAATAGAAGAAGGCTAGGTGGAGAAACTTATCATCACATTGAACATGTCAACACAATTGAGAAGGAAAAGTGGTGGAGTAACAAAATAGAAAGCATATTGGCAAGGTCCGGGTATGAACCTGGCAAAGGGCTTGGGAAGAAACTCCAGGGCATTACCAAATCGATACAGTTGAAACGTCACGGCACAAATTTCGGGCTGGGATATCTATACACATGGCAAGAATATAAAGATTGGTCGCCACCATAGCGTGGTCCTTATTACCCTCTTGAGCAACCAATGCCACACCTGAGTCAGACTTTTCACCAAGCCGACACAATATGGGGATCTGCAAAAGAAGAAGCTTTGGCTGGGTTGAGAAATTTGTTCCTAGAAGATGAGAATATGGATTGCAATACGATAGTTGAGGAGGAGGAGGAAGAAGAAGGCCTCACCATCCAGACCGTAGAGAAGGGAGTTGTTCTCAAGAATTGGACTGCCACACCATCCCGGACCCGTCGAGTTCCTGGGTAGCTTGGCCATTAGCCTGACTTGTTTTAATAGCCATGCTAGGCATTTAAGATATTTTCAGTAATTTTGTTTTAAAGACGCATTTTGTTTTGAAATAATTGCTCGAGCCATCGAGCCGTACCTGTTTTGGATATTTTCAAATTTAATTAATGCATTGCTATTTATCATTCATTATTATCTTTCACATTTTTCTTCTACAGCGTTATTATTACTTTTCCTGATGAACCGATGACTGTGACATGTAATGAGACAACGCAATATAAGGATAGTGACTTAGAAGAAGAGGATGAAATACCTGAGGAAGTTGTCAGAGAAGTTGAGAACTTTGAGAACAAACCTAAGTCCAATCTGGACGAAACCGAAGCAATCAATTCGGGAGATTCCGAAACCGTCAAAGAGACTCGCATAAGCATTCACTTATCACCGTCAGAGAAGAATACACTCGTTTCCTAAAAGAGTATGAGGATATTTTTGCATGGTCATATGATGACATGACCGGTCTGAGCACATCCATAGTGGCTCATAAGTTGCCTACCAATCCAATGTGTCCGCCAGTGAAGCAGAAACTCAAAAAGTTAAACCAGACATGAGCTTAAAGATCAAGGAAGAAGTCACTAAGCAGATCAAAGCCAAAGTCCTCAGGGTAGTTGAATACCCAACCTGGTTAGCCAACATTGTACTAGTTCCGAAGAAAGATGGGAAAGTCAGGGTGTGTGTTGACTATCGGGATTTAAACAGAGCAAGTCCCAAGGACTATTTTCCACTGCAAAATATACACATCCTGATCGACAATTGCACCAAGCATGAACTCCAGTCCTTTGTAGATTGCTTCGCGGGATATCATCAGATCTGGATGGACGAAGAAGACGCAGAGAAAACAGCCTTCATTACACCATGTGGAGTGTACTGCTACAAAATGATGCCATTCGGTCTAAAGAATGCTGGGGCTACATACATGAGATCCATGACGACCATCTTCCATGACATGATACACAAGGAATTAGAGGTGTATGTTGACGACGTCATCATCAAATCCAAGAGGGTCGCATATAACATAGCAGACTTGAGAAAGTTCTTTGACAGGCTAAGGAGGTACAATCTAAAACTAAACCCCGCAAAATGTGCATTCGGGGTTCCGCAGGAAAGCTGTTGGGATTCATTGTCAGCCGTCGAGGAATCGAGTTGGACCCATCCAAAGTTAAGGCTATCCAAGAGTTACCACCACCAAAGAGCAAAAAGGACATGATGAGCTTCCCAGGACGCCTCAACTACATCAGTCGCTTCATAGCACAGTCCACAGTAATATGTGAACCCATCTTCAAAATGTTAAGGAAAGATGCTGAAACCAGCTGGACCCAGGATTTTCAGAAGGCTTTTGACAAAATCAAGGAATACCTGTCCACACCACCAGTCCTAGTCCCGCCAGAACCTGGGAGACCTTTGCTACTCTATCTGTCTGTATTAGATGGAGCTTTCGGATGTGTTTTGGGACAACATGACGAGACAGGAAGAAAGGAGCAAGCCATATATTACTTGAGTAAGAAGTTTACACCTTACGAAGCACTTTCTTTGCTAGAATGCATTTGCTGTGCTTTGACATGGACAGCTCAGAATTGAGGCATTACTTCTGTGCCTATACCATATACCTCATATCCAGGATGGACAATCTGAAGTACATCTTTCAGAAGCCCATGCCAACCGGGAAGTTAGCCAAGTGGCAGATATTATTAAGTGAGTTCGATATCATCTATGTAACTCAGAAGGCAGTCAAATGACAAGCATTGGCGAACCATCTTGCTGAAAATCTTGTGGGAGGAGAATACGAACCACTAAAAACATATTTTCCTGATGAAGAAGTATCATTCATAGGAGAGGACATTGTTGAAGCCCTACGACGGATGGAGAATGTTCTTCGATGGGGCTGTAAACTTCAAAGGAGTGGGCATTGGAGCAGTTTTGGTATCAGAGACAAGTTAACATTATCCGGTGTCCGCAAAGCTTAGGTTTTCGTGCACCAACAATATGGCAGAATATGAGGCTTGCATCATGGGGCTCAATTTGGCCATCGATATGAATATACAAGAGTTGCTGGTAATTGGAGATTCGGATCTTCTGGTACATCAGGTTCAAGGAGAATGGGCTACGAAAAACACCAAGATACTACTATACTTATATCATGTGCAAGAATTGATGAAGAGGTTCACAAAGATAGAATTCAAACATGTGCCCAGAATTCAAAATGAATTTGCAGACGCGCTGGCTACTTTGTCATCCATGATACAACATCCGGACAAGAATTTCATCGATCCCATTCCGGTGAAAATCCATAACCAGCCGGCTTACTATGCTCATGTTGAAGAAGAAACGGATGGAAAACCTTGGTTCCACGACATCAAAGAATATTTGGCGAAAGGAGAATACCTAGAATAGGCAAACCATACTCAGAAATGCACTCTGCGGAGCCTATCCAATCACTTCTTCCAAAGCGGAGGGACCCTGTATAGAAGAACTCCTGATCTAGGACTGTTAAGGTGTGTTGATGCAAAAGAGGCATCTAGATTGCTTGAGGAGATACATGCCGGAACTTGCGGACCACATATGAACGTTTTTGTTCCAGCCAAAAAGATACTCCGAGCAGGATATTTTGGATGACCATGGAAACTGATTGCATCCGGTATGTCCAGAAATGCCACCAATGCCAGATACATGCAGACATGATAAAGGTACCACCAAATGAGCTCAATGCAACAAGTGCACCTTGGCCTTTTGTTGCCTGGGGAATGGATGTCATCGGTCCGATCGAGCCCACCACTTCTAACGGGCACCGGTTTATTTTAGTGGCTATCGACTATTTCACAAAATGGGTAGAGGCTGCATCTTACAAAGCTGTAACCAAGAAAGTCATCGCAGATTTTGTCAAGGATCGTATTGTTTGTCGATTCGGGGTTCCCGAGTCCATCATCACTACCGCCAATCTCAATAGTGATCTGATGAAATCCATGTGTGAAACCTTCAAAATCAAGCACAAAAACTCTACAACATATAGGCCTCAGATGAACGGAGCTGTGGATGCTTCCAACAAGAACATCAAGAAGATACTGAGGAAGATGGTAGAAAATCACAAACAATGGCATGAGAAGTTACCCTTTGCCCTATTGGGTTACCGCACCACAGTCCGCACATCAACTGGGGCAACGCCCTATTTACTAGTTTATGGTACCGAAGCTGTCATTCCAGCCGAGGTAGAAATTCCTTCTTTAAGTATCATACAAGAAGCTGAACTCAGTGATGCAGAGTGGATAAGGAGCCGCTATGAACAACTAGCCCTAATAGATGGAAAAGGAATGAATGCAGTATGTCACGGTCAGATTTATCAGAATAGAATGTCCAGGGCTTTCAACAAAAGGGTCAGACCAAGACAATTCGCGTCAGGGCAGCTGGTGCTGAAGCGGATCGTCCCGCATCAGGATGAAGCCAAAGGGAAATTTTCACCCAACTGGCAAGGTCCTTACATGGTTCACCGAGTGCTAACAGGAGGAGCACTCATACTTGTAGAGATGGACGGAGAAGTTTTGCCAAAACCTATTAATTCAGACGCAGTTAAGAGATACTATGTTTAGATTGTTTACATTTCTTCATCGATGTAACTGAACTACGCTTGACCTGATTCCCGTTTAAGAGGGGATACGCAGGCAGCCCTGTGGGTTCGGTCACATCTTAATAAAATCTTCATTTCCCCCAGAACCAGAAACTGGGGCAGAATTTTGAGGAGGACCCTCAAAATTCTGGAGTAAGTCCAGCTGACGTCACCATATGTAAGACAGTTAGAAATCGGTTAAGTAACTGGGGCAGAATTTTGAGAAGGATTCTCAAAATTCCGGAGCAGATCCAACGAGCTTCGTTACATGCAGAACGGCCGAAGGATCACTTACTGAACTGGGGCAGAATTTTGAGGAGGACACTCAAAATTCTAACGCAAAGAAAGCCACAATGTCTCTAAAGAGTCGCAATCATTAGTTCATCTAATTTACTTGACATTATATGCTACTACGTTTTCTAAAATAATTCTATTTCATCAAATAAGTGCATATTTTTCGAAAACTCTATTTCTATGGTAGCCAGGTGTTACCCAGGGCAACTCAAATAGGATTTCCAGAGCAAAGCAAAGCAAAGCAAGCAGACAAAGGCACGAACCAACCTCCCCATAAAACTTACGATCTCTCTTTGAATGCAGGGACAAAGAATAACCACAAGTACGTACGCCTTAAAACCATTAACTTCATAACAATCGGGCCGCCAAGCGCAAATATATCTCCAGCTAAGAAATATTCTGCTCCTATTTGCTATTTGTCTACTGCATGAGGCACTGCATTGCCTCCTCTTCACATGAGACTAACCGCTGTCTCAATTCTTGCATGAGGCTAAGCCCTGCCTCCATATTTGCATAAGGCTAAGCATTGCCTTCTCTTTGCACGAGACTAAGCCCTGTCTCAAATCTTGCATGAGGCTAAGACCTGCCTCCATATTTGCATAAGGATAAGCATTGCCTTCCCTTTGCATGAGACTAAGCGCCGTCTCAAATCTTGCATGAGGCTAAGCCCTGCCTCCATATTTGCATAAGGCTAAGCACCGCCTTCTCTTTGCATGAGACTAAGCCCTGTCTCAAATCTTGCATGAGGCTAAGCCCTGCCTCCATATTTGCATAAGGCTAAGCACCGCCTTCTCTTTGCATGAGACTAAGCCCTGTCTCAAATCTTGCATGAGGCTAAGCCCTGCCTCCATATTTGCATAAGGCTAAGCATTGCCTTCCCTTTGCATGAGACTAAGCGCTGTCTCAAATCTTGCATGAGGCTAAGCCCTCCCTCCCTATTTGCATAAGGTTAAGCATTGCCTTCTCTTTGCATGAGACTAAGCCTTGTCTCACATCTCGCATGAGGCTAAGCCCTGCCTCCTTATTTGCATAAGGCTAAGCACTGCCTTCTCGTGAGACTAAGCTTTGTCTCCCTCTGCATGAGTGTTGCTCTATTCTAAACTTTGCATTATCTTTTTTTCTCGGGGCTAAGCTCTGCCCCCAAACTCTGCACAAGACTAAGCTTTGTCTTGTTATTACCTTTGGTACCATGTCTCTGCACTTCATGGGCTGATGTATAGCCGACCTGTCAAAAGGCGTCATAGTCCGAAGGCATCATCCTCATAGCCTGAAGACATCATGTCATGGCCTGAGAATCTCTCAATACTGCACATCATTATCCAAAGGTGTCATGGTTCAGAGGCACCATCTTCATGGCCCGAGAACATCATTTCACGGCCTGCGAATCCCTTATCTCATGATTCATGGCCCAGGACGTCATGGTCTAAGGACGTCATCTTCACTGTCCAAAGACAACCTTCATGGTCCAAAGGGAATATGCATCATGTTTAATTTATCGCAGTAATCTATGTACTTACATGCATTGTGTTTAAGTTTTGCAGGAAACCCCGGAGGTAACCGTTCTTCAAACAGGAGCAACCTTCGCTCCGGTTTTCGCTCACACCATTTGCACCTTGCCATCATTTCAAATATAACCGATTCCCATCAATTGCTTGCCTTCATTCCATGACTGTTCAGATACCTGCCCTGTGATACGTCCGTTACAATTCAGATTCGCCTTCATAATTCCGCACAAACCCATCTAATACCACCCTTCACAAAAGAACCTTTTCCGAAACATACTACCATTCCTATAATAATTCCATCGGTTTCATTCACCGGTGGGTCCAGAACTACACATGGCCTGATTCCTGTAAAACTGGGAATATGTAAGCAGCTCAGAGATCAGGGTGCGGCCGATATTTTTCAAAACACCCCATTCGGTCAAAATCGGTCATCATTTCTTTACCCGACAACTCTTTCATCCTTCCCGGGTAAAGAGGGGCAGCTGTTGATATCCAAGTTTTCCCTCATATATTTTTAAATGCCTATATACTTGTGCATGAACATCAACCAGTATTTTTCCATAATTTTCTGTAATTTGTAACAAAGCATTTTAAGTAATTTATTCCAGCATTTTATTATCTAAATAACTACTAATTGTATCACAAATAATTCATAATGATTTATTACTTGATTTTTATCATTTATATTTATATTAAGCTTTAATCATTTTATGCATAAATATATTTATGTCTTTAGGCTATAATTGCAATAACTTTACAATAATAGCCCTTATATGAATAATTACATTATTTACACGAAAAATGACCTTTTATATTTTTATAATATTAATTAATTATTTTAAATCATTTCCATGCATAAATAACATTTTTTTATTCATTTATTAGCTTTTTTTATAAATTATTTTATCAAATTAATTGGGTATTTAACAATTAGCCTCTTTTAATTTGATCTCTTTTCGGACCTAGCCCAAATTACCACCCCAGCCCAATTAAATTAACCCATAACCGGTCTAATCCCGCACCGTCCTAAAACTGATCCTGGCCGTTGATCTCAGAAGATCAACGGTCCAGGATCCACCTTCCATTTTTATTACACCAACCCCCCAAACCCTACCTCATTTCTAAAAATCCACCGCCCCTGAATCCCTTCCTCCTCTCTTCTCTCTCAACCTTCCCCTAACCCTAGCCCGCTGTCACCTGAACCCCTTCAATCCATGGGGTTTCTCTTCGATCTTGGGCCTTATCTGGCCTCCTATCTCTGCTGGTTATACGATTTCTACGCTGCTTGATGTAAATCTCAAGAGACTCGAACCAAATCTGGTTCAAAGTCTCTCCTTTCTCGATTATTCCGTCTATGTTCACTCCGATACCTGTGAGTACGAGTATCTTCGTATTTTTGGGGTTTCAAACCTCTGGTTCAAACCAGATTTGATTCGCTTCTGTCTATTTTTTATGAACCTAGCTAATTTTTGGTTGAATCCGTTTAGATCTCTTTAGATCTAAAACGATTTTGTGCTTGTTTGGTATTTCTCCCCTTAAGATTTACTGTTCTTACTATTATTATTGACCGATTTCGTTTAACCCCTAAAGCTAGGGTTTTGATTTCTGATGGATTTCTGCAAATGTTTTCATCACTGACTTTCTTATTTACTTTTCGACTGATTTTTACTTGATTTAATCAAGCTCCATGTATATGTCTTTGTATTTCTTAGGGTTTTGATTATTTGACTGTTTATCCTACTGTCTTTTTCCCCTTTACCTTTAATTCTGTCAATTAAGTGTTAGTTGATTTTATTACCCAAATTAGGGTTTGAATTTAGTACCCGCATTTCCTTATTAAGATTTTACCATGTTTATGTGATTAATTATCCGTGCTACTAGCCCGATTTTGTGTTCTGACTTTTAATTGATCTCTGGACTTACTACTTACCTTATTTAGACCTCAATCTTGACTGTTGATTTATTCCGTGTTAATTTAAGTGATACTTCCGTGATTCTGCCTATTAGTTGATTCATGTTAGCCCTAATTGACTGATTAACTGATCTCCTTTCCTTATTTGTGTACCATTGATTCTCCTACCTTATTTGGTTTTACTCTACTATATGCTATAAAATCCTTCATTGTTCTAATTTTCAAAGGACACTCAGACTCAAACACATACACGCTGAGACACACATGCTCACACACGCTTACAGACTTACACTCACCTTTACGCACTCTTACAATTTCCTCACTTTACAACTCAATAGCTCTCTGCTTTTCCTCAAAGGATTTGAGTTCTCTCTGTGTGCAACTACTCTGATTTCTACATTGTTTAGCCGGCTGGAAGCCAAGGCTGAACTCTTTGGATCCAAAATACCATTACATTCCTGTTTACTTTCTTCCTAACCGGTATGTGTTAACCCCTGTTATTCTATTCTGTTCTATGTGCTTATTTGGTTAGCTTATTTCAAGCCTCAGCATGTTTCTGTGTGATCTATGATTCATGTTTCCTTTTTTCTCAATTGGCATGTTTCAGTTCTTGTTATCTGTCTTATAGTTTATTTCAACCTCGACATGTTTTCTGTTACTACTTTCTCAATCGGCATGCTTTAGTCTTTGTTCTTATATTCAACCCTATGTACTTATTAGTTTAAAATTTCAGCATGATTCTGTTTGTTATTTTACTATGTGATTCCACTTAGTGACAATATTGAACTAAGCTATAATATGAAACCCTACCCAATTCAGTTGTATGCTTCCTGTTCTGATCATTTGTTAGATACTGCAAGCAAGGTGTGGCTAATCCTGTATGTTAGCTTTTGTGATCACTTTAAGTACTAGTATGAGTATCTAGTCTGAACCAATGTCAACTTAGTTGAATTATATGTTGAACATGAGTTTGTTTGTGCAGTTCTGTTACTATCCTATATGTACTAGTTTCTGAATCCGTCCCCTTACCCTTATCCTTTTGAAAATTAGTTGTCTTCTAAACCTGTTCCCCTACCCTCTAATACTGAATTTCACACGTCTACTCTTAGTTACCTAAGTTCTTACCACCCCCGGTGTGAGCACTGCCTAGGGTCCTTGAGACTCCTTGGAACTCTAACACATTGGGGCTGGTTTTCCAATCTCTTCTGAATTCTATGTTGAAAGTGTGGTTCTAGTGTGAGCATTGTCTGGGGTCCTTGAGGCTCTTTGGGAACTTTGACACACTGGAAGCCTGGTTTAAGGTGTTGCGGATCCATGCTATTGTTTCAGAGCTGTTGTGTTTGAAGGCCTGGCTACCAGTTTTATATTGGGCCTGCTAAGGCTCCCTATAGTGTAATGGATGCTATTATAATTTATTCATTCTGGGCTGTAATAATCTTTGTAATAAACAGATTTGGGGCTTACTAGTAAAGGGGGTTTTTCTTATATCTATAAACTCGGGTAGAAATCCTGCCTATAGGTTCCTTGGTTTAATTATGTGAATGTTATTACTTGTTTAGAGATCATGCCTATAGGATTATTCTGTTTGCGACTCTATATTTCCACATTCTTGGCCTACTAGAAATAATGCCTCTAGGTCTTCCGTAAATTTTGCCATTAGCAATCATGCATATGGGATTTACACATGTTTCAATTAAATGTGCACTAGTGACTATGTGATGCAAATCAAGAAGCTATATTAGCTTTTTGTTATTTAGCTCGCCAAAAACAAGTTCTTATATGCCCACGAATAGGTGTGTGGACGTGTCTTCAAGTTCAAAAGGCCCAAGATTGATTTCAAGAAGCCAAGACCCTTTCCTTCTTAAAATAGGATTTAGTTTATTCCTTTTAGAATTTCTTTTCCTTATAGAATAGGGATTTTACTTTCCTTGTCTAGTTATTTTATTTCCTTATTAGAATAGGAATGTAGTCATCAAAGAAGAGACTCTAGGCCTATATAAAGGGTTCTCTTGCCTTGTAGAATGCAATTCACGTTTTTGAGCTTTACCCTAATTTGCAATAGAGTGTTTTTCTCTATTTTGTCTTCTTTATCCTTGTTTTTGGTTCCAAGCAAGGTGGTGATAGTCTTTAACTTGTTTTTGATTGCGTGTGGTGTTTCTTTATCACGTTAATTGATTCCAAGTGGTGACTTTAGGAATCTTATAGTTCTTGATCATTCAAGAACACGTTCTTGATCTAAATTCATTTTTTTGTTATCATAGGATCATAACTTCCCTTGAACTGGTACATCATCAATATTTACTTGTCTTGAACAAGTAAATAGTCTTTCTTATAGTTCAGATCGTCACCTTTCATCTCGTTTTTGAATCATCAGATTCTGAGTCTTAAAGGTTGAGATACGTTGTTTCTTGAAACCGGTGCAAAAACCACATTTTCGTTTCAAGATCTTGATCCTGGTCGGTTGGTTCTTTGTTAACTCGAAGAATCACATCAATTTGGTATTAGAGCAGCAGGTGGTGAACCTAATATGCAAGCAAGAAAAGGTCGTTGGGTTCAAGAAGGTGAAGGAAGAGCAGCCGATCGTAACATGGAGATGGAAGAGATGAGAAGGACAATAGAACAGCTACAGAGGCAACTCCAACACTACGAAAGGCAAGAACAGCGTAGAAGGACCAAGAAAGAAGTGAAGGGGACTATGATATTAACCCCTTTCATGTGGCTGATGGAGATGACTCTAGTGAAAATTCGGATCCTGCTAGGAGACAACGAGACGATGACTCTGATCCCCCAAGGAGAAGGAGGAACCATACTCGGGAGAAAAGGGATGATGTGAAGGTTGATGTTCCTGATTTTGATGGAAAAGCACAAGGGGATGCGTTTATGGAGTGGTTATTGACCGTAGAACGAATCTTTGAGTTCAATGATTATTCTGAGGAAAAAAGGTTAAGATCGTTGCCATCAAGTTTAAGGGATATGCTTCACTTTGGTGGGACAATTTGAAGCGAGAAAGAGAAAGTGAAGGTCGTGGTAAGATTCGAACTTGGGAGATGATGAAGAGAGAACTTCGAAGATGTTTTCTTCCTAATACGTACAAACAAGAGAATTATCTTAAACTTCATAACTTTCGCCAAGGAGACCAGACCGTGGAAGACTATACTCGAGAGTTTGAATACCTCATGATTAAGTGTGATACCCGAGAACCTGAGGAACAGACTATAGCAAGATATATTGGTGGCTTAAGGCGTGCCATCGCCGATGTTATTCGCCTACAACCTTATTGGACATTCAATGATGTATGAAAGCTTGCCATCAACATCGAACAACAACAAAAGGAGCCAAAGAAATTATACTCCAAGAAGAATTATCCCAACCAGGGGAGTACTAGTAGCGGTAGTGGTGGAAATCCCAAAGCTAATTATAGACGTAATTCTTCTAATTCATCTTCAAAGGGTGATGAGAAAAAACCTCAGGGGGATATGACTAGGAGAAGATGTTTTAAGTGCCAAGGTTTTGGGCATGTGCAAGCCGATTGTCCCAACCAAAAGGCTGTTATGTTGGTTGACGAAGAAGATGATTCCAATCATGAAGAAAACCAACCAATTGAGGAAGTTAATGAGGAAGATGAGGATGCCTATGTAGAACCCGATGAAGGTGACATGCTTGTTATTAAGAGGATTTTACATGCTGAACATGAAGATGAAGAATCATCGTAACGAGAGGCCCTTTTCCACACGAGGTGTACATCACATGGCAAGGTATGTTCAGTGATTATCGATGGTGGAAGTTGCACTAATGCTATTTCGGAAGAGATGGTGACTAAATTGGGTTTGGAGACTGAGGTAAACCCCAAACCTTACAAAGTCGGGTGGCTGCAATATGGTGGAGGTATGAAAGTCACTAAAAGATGCTTGGTCTCTTTTTCTATTGGTAAGATCTATAAAGACCAAATTTGGTGTGATGTGGTAAAGATGGATGCTTGTCATTTACTACTTGGAAGACCATGGCAATATGATAAGCGTGCTTTTCATGATGGATACCGTAACACCTATTCATTCATAATTGATGGATGTATGATCGTTTTGATGCCATTGCACCCTAAAGAACTTTCAAAGAAGGCAAAGACCGTGTCTGATACGCTAATGAATAGATCATAAATTATTGGGCACATCAATAAAGGAGAGCCATTGTATATAGCACTAGCCATGGAAGACACACAAGATAAGGAGCATGAGTTAGATACACGAGCCAAGAAGTTACTTGCTAAGTTTGATGATGTGATCTCTGAAGATTTTCCATTAGAACTTCCACCCATGCGCAATATTCAACATCAAACTGACCTTATACCAGGAGCATCGTTGCCAAACAAAGCCGCTTATAGGATGAATCCTACACAAAAAGCTGAACTCCAAAGGCAAGTCGAAGAATTATCGGAGAGGGGTTTAATAAGGGAGGGCCTTAGTCCCTGTGTCGTACCTGCTTTGCTTGTTCCTAAGAAAAATGGCACTTGGAGGATGTGTGTTGGCAGTCGAGCAATCAACAAGATCACTATCAAATATCGCTTCCCAATCCCAAGATTAGATGATCTATTTGACCAATTACATGGTTCTAAGATCTTCTCGAAGATTGATTGTGGGTACCACCAGATTCGTAAGAGAGAAGGTGATGAATGGAAGACTGCCTTCAAGACTAGCCAAGGCTTGTATGAATGGTTGGTAATGCCTTTTGGTTTGTCAAATGCTCCTAGCACATTCATGAGGCTTATGACTTATATGTTTAGACCATTTATTGGGAAGTTTGTTGTTGTCTACTTTGACGATATCCTAATCTATATCAAAGAGGAAGCTGAACATGGAATGCATTTGGAGAAGGTTTTTGAAACCTTAATGAGAGAGAAGCTATATGCACAACGCAAGAAGTGCATCTTTTATACTAATAGTGTTTGCTTTCTTGGTTACATAGTAACTAGTGCTGGTATTTAAGCTGACCCAAGCAAGATCGAGGCAATCATAAGTTGGCCAATTTCTAGGTCAATTTCGGATATAAGGATCTTTCATTGAATGGTGTCCTTCTATCGACGATTTATCAAAACTTTCAGCACTTTGGTTGCCCCTATAACTGAGTGTTTGAAAGGAGGCATGTTCAAGTGGAATGAAGAAGCTCAAAAGAGTTTTGAATTGATAAAAAAGAAGATGACACAAGCTCCTATCCTTCAGTTACCTAACTTTGATGTTTTATTTGAAGTAGAATGTGATGCTTCAGGTGTTGGTGTTGGAGGAGTTCTTAGCCAGGAAGGTAAACCCGTGGCTTATTTTAGCGAGAATCTAAGTGGATCTAAATTGAAGTACTCCACCTATGAAAAAGATTTCTATGTTATTGTTTGCGTGTTGCAACATTGGAGTCATTATTTATTACCAAGAGAATTTTTGCTATATTCTGATCATGAGGCACTAATGTATCTTAGTCACCAACAAAAGCTCAATGCAAGGCATGAAAAATGGGTAGAGTTTCTTCAGAATTTTCAGTTCGTAATCAAGCACAAAGCTAGAAATCTCAATCAAGTGGCTGATGCTCTTAGTAGAAGATCGTGCTTGCTTTCTATGATACAAACTAATGTATTTGGATTCGACCATATCAAGGAGCTTTATGAAGCTGATCCAGACTTTGGAGATGTTTGGAAGAGATTCTTGGAGGGTCCACAAAGAATGTTTGTAATTCGAGATGGGTTTTTTTTACTATGGAAAGCAGCTTTGCATACCACAAAGCTCTTTAAGGGAGTCCATTATGAGGGAAGCACATGAGGGTGGATTAGCTGGTCATTTTGGCCATTCTAAAACATTGAAGATGATTCAAGAAAACTTCTACTGGCCTAAATTGAACAAAGATGTATTGAGGCTGATTGAGCGTTGTGAAACATGTAGAAAAGCAAAAATACATGGGAGCAACAAGGGATTATATGAGCCTTTGCCAATTTCTACAACATCGTGGGAACATATTAGCATGGACTTTGTGCTTGGATTTCCAAGGACTCAAGGAGGTAAGGACGCAATCTTCGTTGTTGTTGACAGATTCTCTAAGATGGAACACTTTATCCCATGTAACAAGACAAGTGATGCAACTCATGTGGCTGTTTTGTTCTTTAAGAATATTGTCAAGTTACACGGCATTCCAAGAAGCATTGTTTCAGATCATGACACTAAGTTTCTCAGTCATTTTTGGCGTACTTTATGGGCTAAGCTTGGTACGGAGTTAAAGTATAGCTTATCTTATCACCCTCAAACAGATGGACAAACAGAGGTAGTCAATCGAAGTTTAGGTGAATTGCTAAGAAGTTTGATCAAGAAGAACATAAGAAAGTGGGAATCCTTGCGACCACATGCTGAGTTTGCTTTCAACAAGTCCGTGAATCGAACAACTAGAAAAAGTCCCTTTGAAGTGGTTTATGGTAATAATCCTCTTGGTCCATTAGACTTGTCTCCTCTACTTAAAGCCCATTATTTTAGTGGAGATGCTGATGGGAGGGTTAAGCAATTGAAAAAGTTGCATGAGAAAGTAGTACAAGAGATTGAGAGACAAACAAAGGCATATAAGAAACAAGTTAATAAGATGAGAAAACAACATTTCTTTAATGTGGGAGACTTAGTTTGCGTATACCTGAGGAAAGAAAGATTTTCTAACCAAAAGTATCCAAAGTTGCAACTAAGAGCCGATGGTCCATTTCGAGTTGTTCAAAAGTTAGGTGACAATGCTTACAGATTGGATCTACCAAACGATTATGGAGCAATATTTAATGTTGCTGACCTTGCGCTATTTATAGAGCCTTTAGACTCGAGGACGAGTCCTTTTCAACCAGGGGAGAATGATGCAAATCAAGAAGCTATATTAGCTTTTTGTTATTTAGCTCGCCAAAAACAAGTTCTTATATGCCCACGAATAGGTGTGTGGACGTGTCTTCAAGTTCAAAAGGCCCAAGATTGATTTCAAGAAGCCAAGACCCTTTCCTTCTTAAAATAGGATTCAGTTTATACCATTTAGAATAAGGATTTTCCTTTTAGTAGGATTCTAGTTTTTTTTCCTTATAGAATAGGGATTTTACTTTCCTTGTCTAGTTATTTTATTTCCTTATTAGAATAGGAATTGTAGTCATCAAAGAAGAGACTCTAAGCCTCTATAAAAGGTTCTCTTGCCTTGTAGAATGCAATTCACGTTTTTGAGCTTTACCCTAAGAATGCAATTCACGTTTTTGAGCTTTACCCTAATTTGCAATAGAGTGTTTTTCTCTATTTTGTCTTCTTTATCCTTGTTTTTGGTTCCAAGCAAGGTGGTGATAGTATTTATCTTGTTTTCAATTGCGTGTGGTGTTTCTTTATCAGGTTAATTGATTCCAAGTGGTGACTTTAGGAATCTTACAGTTCTTGATCATTCAAGAGCACGTTTCTTGATCTAAATTAGTTTTTTTGTTATCATAGGATCATAAATTCCCTTGAACCGGTACATCATCAATATTTACTTGTTTTGAACGAGTAAATAGTCTTTCTTATATTTTAGATTGTCACCTTTCATCTCGTTTTTGAATCATCAGATTCCGAGTCTTAAAGCTTGAGATACGTTGTTTCTTGAAACCGGCCCAAAAACAACGTTACCGTTTCAAGATCTTGTTCCTGGTCGGTTGGTTCTTTGTTAACTCGAAGAATCACATCACTATGCCTATAGGATTTCTATGTTTGATATTCTGGTAATCTATATGATTTCTGCCCATATCCGGTTCATAGATATCATGCGTATAGGGTATTTAACTCAATCAGTTAGATATCATGCCTATAGGGTTTTAACTCATTCAGTTAGATATCATGCCTATAAGAGGTAAAATCAGTTTCAATTTAGATACCATGCCTATAGGAACCAAAGCAATCAGTTTCGACACCTAGAAATCATGTCTGTAGGAGCTAATTAATTCTGCAAATTAGAAAGCATGCCTATAGGATGCAAGGAGATAAAAATCTGTTTTCATGAGTTAAAAATCAGTAATTCGCTTAGAAATCATGTTATAGGGGCTTTAATCAACTTTTAGATATCATTCTGTTCTAGTTATCAGTAGGCAAACCTGTAGGTTTATTAAAAATTCTGGGCCAAAAACTGTGATCTCATGCTACTTGAAACATGCCCAGATTCAGAGCTTAATCAAATCAGTAGGCAAGCCTGTAGGTCCCAATGCTCGTTTTAATAAAGTTGTTGTATATTCTGTTCATGCTCATCTAGATATCTTGTCTATAGGATCCTAAACTATAAAAACTTTGTTTGTTTGAATTGCGTGCATTGGTTGGCTACTTGTGGAGGTCAACATGAGCCTTTATTTGCTTCTTATGTTACTGTCCTATATGAATTTTGTTTGTCGCTTAGTTTTCTCATTTTAAGCAATGTAGGTGAGTCTAGATCCATCCAAAATAGAAGTCCTAAACACCTCCGGGACTATAGGTAAGGGACGGGTAGTGCACGCATAAGGTACGCATTAGAAGCTGCTAGAACGCTTAGGTAACAGCTTAAAGATAGTAATGGGGTAGTAAAGGAGATGATGACCTGTGCGCTAATGCTATGCGTAACACCCTAATATGGGGAAAGTTACCCAGTATTGCATGGAAATGTTCCTATAGGCTAAAAAACCTAGGACCCTTTTTATTCTTGTTTTGAAATGATGTCTGTCTAAACTGTTTTATGTCGCTTTAAGACTAATTCGCTTAATTGAGTTTGGCCGGGATCCACCGTTGTGGACCTTGAGGGGTGCCTAACACCTTCCCCTCAAGGTAATTTCGAGCCCTTACCCAATCTCTGGTGACGTAAACTGGTTTCATGAGTTAATTGTTCTAGGTGCCCTAACGCACCTTAATCCGTTAGGTGGCGACTCTTCAAATCTCTTACCCAATTCCAAAAGGAAAGGAGTTGTCCCAAAATGTTAAAACTCGGACTCCGCAAGAAAAAAGGGGGCACGACAACTACTACTAAAGAGTCATCAATAACGGACCTTGGTTTTGTTGGCTCATAGTACCTTAGTGTCAGGAAATGGACACCGAAATTCAATCCCAACAAAAATCACATTAACTTCTCCACAATATGAGCACAACTTCAGGAATTACCCACAGAGTACTATGACCTTGAAATTCTAAGAAAAGTTGGCCAAATGATTGGGGACGTTTTGAAAATTGACAGCTGCACTACGAACACGACTAGTGGATGCTATGCACGCTTGTGTATTCTGGCACCCCTAGAAAAATCACTACCAAGATATGTCATGATTGGGAAATATCTACTAGATATCCACTATGAAAACACCAATCCACTGTGTGCAATATGCGGATGCCCAAGACACAACCTATATCAATGTCAAAACAAGAACACAACATCCAAAAAGACAAAGGACAACTCTACATCAGACACGGCCAATGAAAATTGAAAGACGGTGTCATAGTCAAATAAAAGGTACACCACTATAACTCAAAATTCAAAAAAATAGAAAAAGAAACTACTGAAAAAGAAAAAAAGAAATAGAAAAAAGAAACAAAGAAAAAAAAAGGGAAAGATCAAAGAGAACTTCCTGTCGAAAAAAAAAAGGAAGAGAAATTAAAAGAAAAAGAAATAGGAAAAGAAAAAAATCATAACGCCTACTAGCTCAATTCGTAGACTATCCACTTCTACACTCACCCAATCTTGGGGACCAATAAATAAATAGTCTCTCCCAACTCTACCACCTCTGAAGGGTCAACTAGTTACATACAAAAAAAACCAATTCTCTATCCTAAGTCAACTAGATCTAGAAAACAAACTACCAAAACAGAAAAATTGCAAACCTGACACTACAACCCCATCATCAACGACATCACTAACCTTACATCAACAAGAACAAACAATTCATCCTTTCTATTTTCGGCCACAGCAACTAACTGCCCATCCACTGTGCCACAAACAAAAAATCCCTTTACAACAAATAACACTGTTGAGCCCACAAAAATACTGACAACAACACTCCAAAATAGACAATAGAAAAGGAGAAAGCACAGGTTCTCAAGGACATGAACAGATTACCAAATGCGGAAAAAATAATACAATACACAATACAAAAAATAATGAAAACATCATAAACACTACTCCTAAGAAGCCTACACTGCATGAAATCATTTCTACTTATGAAACCTACTACCCACCCTACACTTGCCACTGTCAAATCCCATCAAACCCATCACACCCCCGTCACTCTCTATCTATCACTTAACCCCTACAAACCAAAAGCCCAAGTAACTTCCCCCACCATCCGTTCACCCCCATTATCTCCCTTTCCATACTCCCTTCCAAAGACCAACTCTCCATTCTCCCTCTCACTGAAAATGTTTCGCCATTTCCACCACCGACGCGACCATCACCCACACCACAACAGAGACAACAACTAGCACTTTCTATGTCACCAGAGCCACACCCAAAAAACCAACTATTTCGTGCAAACAACAGTCATTCCAGTGCCATTTTCCATGGTATCACAACAATCCACATTGATTCCACTTGTGCGCCACCCACCACCAACTCCATGGTTGGATGTGTGGGGCTACAGCAGCAATTCTTCTTGGAGAACATACAGGACCTCATCGATCGGTTATAGGATTGGGGGCCCCATACGAAAATACGAATGGAAACAATGTAGAACCTGAAATAGCCACGATAGAGATGGTAAACCATCTGACTACAGCCACTCAACGTCCACCACAATTTCAAAGACACTACCAGCCGCAACCAGTGCAGGTACAAGAGACCCAGTAAGTACAGGAGGAATAACAAGTTTATACACCCCCACCAAACACCTGGTTGCTCTCATCACCGGAAATGGAGGAGATAACAATGCCGGAAAACCTGGACATAGAGTCGGAGGCACTACCAGCGGAGCCATTGGCCCCTTTGAATTTGGAGGCCGATATAATCATCCTAATGAACCCAGAAGTGCAGGCACCAAGCATCCTATATCAAATGCTGCAACACATCACACTACGGGAATCACTGTCGACCACACTCCACGAAAATAGAGAAAAATAATACTTCATCACAGTTCCAAAAAATGTGCTTCGAATAGCAGTGAACATTTGCACCTACCCCTTCTCGATCATCCACAAATATGCAGTACTGATTCTACCAACACTGACGGAGGAAGACTTTCCATTGCCGGTACCCAATGGGGTGGATGACCTACTAGTTGCGCACCTGCGTATGTCACTGGCCCCGGGAGGGAGCTCATGTTTTAACCAATGAACCCAAAATGAAGATACTCCTTTAAAGCTGCAGGGGTTGCAACAACCAGAAATTCCGGCGCAACTTCAAAGACATTGTCGACTTGAACAATCGATCAATCATTTACCTCACTGAAACGCGCATACAAAGCCACAACGAGCTCATAGAATTTATTGGTTTCACTGACTTGTTTGAAATTAGCACAGATGGCTACTCTGGTGGAGTTGTACTAATGTGGAAGCGTGAAGAGTTGGATATGGATCCAGTAGCAGATACCGACCAGGAGATCCATGCAAACATCCAGGTCAATAGAACTTCAAAACATTGGCTACTCCCCTTAGTTTATGCCAGCACTTTATTAGTGAAAGGAAAAATACTTTGGAATAATCTGCAAATAGTTGCAAAAATAACACATATCTGTGGCTATTATGTGGCAAATTTAATAAAGTCACAGCCGCCTCCGAAAAGTTTTGAGGTAGGCCTATAAATAGTAATAGAAGTACTGCATTTCTAAATTGTCTTGATGCTAGTGATGTGATTGACTTGGGTTTTGTAGGCCCACGTTTCACATGGACAAATAAAAGAAAAAAAAGGCAACACCAAATATTGGAACGATTGGATAGATTTCTTGAAAATTCAGACTGGGTGGAAATGTTCCCTGATGCCACGTACACATTCGGACCACTGCCCACTACTGCTAAGTCTGTCAAAAAATATTAGTAAACTAATGCACGTTTTCCGCTTTGAAAGATGTAGCTTAGTCACCGACTTTTCCAAAACACAGTTAAACAACACTGGAATAATAATACAAATTACACACATGCCATTTCTTCCTTCACATAACACGTGGAAGAATGGAACAGGTCCACATTTGAGAACATAAAACTAAAAAAAATTTAAAAAAAAACTCTTCTTGCACGCATTCTGGAACTCCAAAACATGCACCCACAACATAAAACCCATTTTCACCATACTCTTAAAAATAATCTTATTCATGAATATAACTTAATTCTCCAAGATGAACAAGATTTTTGGAAATTAAAATCAAGATTTCAATAGATAAAAGACGGGGATGCCAATACAAAAAATTTCCATATATCTTAATGACACAGTTGGTAATTGGACCTTTGACCCCAAGGGAATACATAATATTATTATTAAATACTTCTCAAATATCTACACAACTAAACTTGATTCATGTAGATATACCATAGCACCTAACCCAAGCCTACTCAACATCCTCACACAACAGGATAAAGAAGCACTCAATAGACCCCTCTTAGTAACAGAAATCAACAGAGCAACAAAATCCTTTAAACCACTAAAGGCACCAGGTCTGGATGGCATCCACCCAATTTTCTTCCAGAAATACTGGCCCGACACAAACTCAGCTATCATTCATACCTATACTCAAGCCTTTGCTAACTTAGTAATACCACCTAAAATAAACAGGACCTACGTAACTCTTATTCCGAAGGTTAAGCAACCCCAAAATATCTTTCAATATAGGCCCATCAGCCTTTGTAACACAATCTATAAAACTATAACAAAATTATTGTAATCCGTATTCGCCCTTTCCTCAATAATATTATCAGTCCTAATCAATATAGCTTTATTCCGGGAAGGAGAGCAATTGATAATGCAATAATTGTCCAAGAAGCGATCCACTCATTAAGGAATTGTACGAGTAAGACCGGAAAGATGATGCTCAAAATTGATCTTGAAAAGGACTTTGACCGACTTGAATGGTCATTCGTCAGGAGCTCATTGCATGCATTAAATTTTCCACAAGACCTAATAACGCTTATTATAAATTGCATATCCACCGCTATAACTTCAATCATTGCAAATAGCAAACCTACAGAATACCATCAAGAGGCATCCGTCAAGGAGACTCGCTATCCCCGTACCTATTCATCATCTATATGCAATCCCTAACACGTTGCATTGATTATGAAGTAGATATTTTGAACTGAAAACTCATTAAAATAAACCATAATGGCCCAGCCATATCCCACCTCCTTTTTGCGGATGACCTTATTCTATTCGCTGAGGCATACAATACTAGTGCAACTTCTATCATAAACATATTCAACTTCATTTTCCATCAATCCGGGCAGAGAATAAAAATTTTCAAATCCAAAATATTTTTTTCTTCTAATGTACCAGTTAAAAACCAAACATTGTTGGCCAACACACTAAACATTAAGATAAAAAAAATAATGTGGGAAAATACTTGGGATTTCCGATTACCAACTTACAACCAAAAAGTTCGAATTATCATTCATACTTGACATGATGAATACTCGACTAAAAGGATGGAAAGCAAAACTACTCACTTTATATGGGAGATTAACTCATATACAATTGACTCTGTTAGCCATCCCCACCCATTCCATATAAATAAACCTTCTTCCAACAAAGACTAGAAACAATATTGATCGCATCTAGAGAAACTTCCTATGGGGTTCTACAACGGACCAAAGGAAAACCCATCACATGAACTGGAATAAGGTAGCATCTCCTAAGCAAGAGGGAGGCTTGGGGCTATACAAAGCAATAAGGAAAAATATCACACTCCTATCAAACCTACTATGGAGATACCACTCAAATCCTGAATCTCTATGGGCAAAAATAATTAAGGGTAAATACATTAGCACTCAAAGAAGGAACCCTATGGTTTACAAAACAAATGACTCCTACATCTAGAAAAGCACTACCAAAACTTATTCTTTCTTCTCCATAGGCATCGCCTGAAATTTTGGAAACGGGAACCAAATAAGCATTTAGGATGATAGATGGGTTATTGGCCATCACACTTCAAGGGAACTAATTGAGGGGCCGTTAGGCAGGGAAGATATAAATACAAAGTTAACTGCATCATTACTAATAAAAATTGGAACCTAGAAGCTCTACCATACAACATACCAAATACGCTTTCTGATATCGTAACACAAACATACATTCCGTTCTCAGAAAAATTAAATGACTCCTTCTTCTAGAAAGAAACAGAAGATGGGAACTTCACAACAAAATCTGCATGCAATCTCTTCATTAGGCTCACAGAGGCAACTCAATCTCGTGAACCTTTTAACCACTTCTGGATATGGAAAGCACACTGCCACAACAAACTCAAAACTTTCGTCTGGCTACTAATACATCAACGACTGCCTACTGCAGTTGTTCTAACCCAAAGGAAAATAATTGAATGCAACTCCTGCAACATTATGGGACAGAGGAAAACATAAATCACATATTCTATCACTGCCCTATGAACAACACAATATGGGGAGAGCTAAACATCATCACCCCCAAACTCAAGCCGACTAGATTGGATAAAGGATAATTTTACCTCCACTACGAGCATCATACTACCAAATAACTCATCAATCCCGTTGGTTATTATCACACCAATTATTCTTTAGCATATTTGGCTCAACAGTAATCATAACATTTTAATAACTGCTCAACACACACTGATAGCAAAAAAACAGTTACGCACGCGATGGAATAACTTTGCCTAACAAACCAAAACTTCAAACATTTCATAACCACAAAAATCTCGATAAAATGGACACCCCTAACACAAAACATCTATAAACTCAATATAGATGGTGCACACCAAACAAACTCCAACATTGGAGGAGCAGGTGGAATCATCAAAGATTCCAAGGAAAATGGATTAATGAGTTCTCCTGCCACATAATGGTCTCATCACCCATACAAGCAGAAATTATCGCCCTATTAAAAGGATTGGAAATTGCTTTCACACAGTTGCAGACTTGCAGATATCAGATGAATCTGGATCAGTGTACTAATTACGGCTTGCAAAAAGGAACGGAAGCCATGATATTTGTGGTTATTCTTTCTCTTTTTCTTTTTTGTTTTACTTTATCGGATAATGGTTGAAAATAGAAAAAGACACCTCCATAGAAACTTCAAGTTCCCTACAGCACTAAAAGAAATCAAAATGTGAATACATGGAAAAGGAGAATTCTGTAAGAATTGGACGAATGCGAGAATGAGGAGCGACATAAACATATAGAGGAGGAGCAATATCGTGCATACCAGGTTCCTGCTCGACGCACTGGGCCAGCCGGATGTTAGGCATGTCTACCGTGAAGGAAACCAAGTGGTGCACACACTAGCGCAGTTTAGGAGCAGCTGTAACTCACATACTAACGTTGAGTGTGACGAACACTTCTGGAGTGAACCACCTTTATTTGCTTTCTCTACTTTCCGCAAAGACTTACTAGGGATTGCTTCGTTAAGATCAGTCTGGGACTGTAATAACTCTCTCTAATTTACGGCATAATAACAAATTATGCACCTTTCTAGCAAAAAAAGAAAGAGCTCAGTGTAGTTTTGAGGGTATGTAACAAACAGTGGTCAGTGGCTACTCATTTTCATAATACTAATACTAATACTAGTCACTTTCCCTTCCACAAAGAAACTGTTGTTTGGGAATTATGAGAAATACTTCTCACTAGCTATGATGCAAAATTCTCTCTAGTTGTATTTTACTTTCAGTTTGTAATTATGCTACTACTATTGGAGTTGTTGCATTTTACTTTCAAAGTTGTAATAGCTGTCTCAAAACAATACCAGTAGAACAAAAAGGCAATGCTAGTAATCTAGCACACCTACAGTGAAAAACAAAGGTCCTAACAACTCAAAGACTAACCAACTAAAATAACAAACACTGTATCAGTCTTCTAATACCAACAGAAGAAGCAATGGGTGCTTAAACACCCATAATACATAACTTAGATCCGCCATTGCCAAATGCTGCGACTTAAGCCATACAAATATTTAACCCTCACATTCCACAAGCAGGTGAACCGAACCGTTGACTGATCACAATGAGTTTGATACAAGAATCAACATTGATGCCCCACTTAACAAGTTTCCCCTGCAAGAGTAAATCCAGATTTTGCCCTTCCAAGCTACTTTAAGTTGCAAATATATTCTCTAATCTAGCTTTTTACTCTAACAGAATCACCAATAAGTTGCAAATATTCGGCACACAACAACAACTATGACCTTTCTTGTATCTGCTCTTTTAAATATCCTCAAGTTAGAGTCAATTTTTCAATTTAAAAATTTTCTCAGTTTACTTGTGCTATGCTCCATTTAACCTTCAAGAAACAGGTGAACAAGTATAGCACAGAAGTTGTTGCATACTTAGCCACCTAATGCCAAATGGCTAGAGTAACAGCAATGGCTAAAAGTAGTAGTAGCACACCATCTCCTCCTGGCAGGATGCCTAACCTGTTGAAAAGTTAACACCACATAAAATATGTTATTAGAATTTCATGCTATTGTTTTTGCACTGTATTAGACAACATATAATGAGTTAAAATCATAATTGGTTCTTAATGAGTTGCTAATTCTCATTGGCTCTTATCTTTCTATAATTAGTAGCGGCATACCTGAGCTTTTTCCTGGACTGATAAATGTATGTCATCACCGGCGGAAGGATGCCAAACAGAAAGCAGTTTGCATAAATCCCAGCAAAATCAAGAGCTCTTGAAAATGTAGAGGGAAAGAAAGAACCAATGAGAACTGGCAAAGCTAGAACAAAAGGCATCACAATGCTTTGCATAAATTTGAAACCATGTTTCCCTCTAATTTCCAAACCATTATCACTCTTGATTCCACTATAAGAAACTTCTCCTGCATTTCCAAGATTTTGCCTGAACTTGAAACTGGCTGATCCAACTTTGCCTACTTCACCTTGAGTTGTTACTCCTCTAGGACTACTGAGGATCAAATCCAATGTGTCGACAACCTGTTTCGGAAAACTAATTGCATATCCTATCAAGCTAGTGGCCAGTGCTGAAAATGCAAAACCTTGAACTGCTGGTAGAGCAGAGGAATTAACAGAGAGCAAGAGTGAGATCGGATCGCTTGAGACATATGAAGCATTGTTCCCAGAAAGTCCCAAAACAATCAAATTCCATGATACAACCATGATTAAAGGAATAGTCCCACCTAGAATTATTGCTTTTCTAGCATCATGTACAGTATTCCCAGCAATTTTACAAATAAAAGGTGTGATTACATGGAACCCCATTGTAAGCACAGCTACAGGAATAGCAGGCAAGATTGAGGAAAATCTCCAAGAAGCAAATCCAAAAGAAGTTACAATATTCATTCTCCCAACAAATAGTCCAATTACCACAAGTGCTGTAATGGAGAAAAGCATCATAATGCATAGACACCTATTGGCTACATCAATAACCTTAAAAGGTAACAAACATAAAACTAGTCCAACCAGTGATGGACACAGTCCATTAGCAATAACAGGATTAATTTTGCAAAACCACTGAGAAATAATTGAACCAATGCCTGAAACACAGGCTACTAACAAAGCAAAAGTTAGTGAAGCATAGACCAAAGCAACAAAAGAACCAATTTTACTTCCTAATGTCTTGGTTGCAAGACTAGTAAAGCTAACTTCATCAACCCCATCTTCCTCCATTGCAGCAAAACTAAGTTCAGCTACAAGAATGATAGAGGAAATGACATATACCCAAGTCAATAATAGGGCTACAGTTGATGGAAGTGGACCAGATTTTACAGTTAATGCAGGTAATCCCAACATTCCAGGCCCTACAGCAGTACCTACAACCAAACTTACAGCACCCCAAAAGCTTTTGTCCTTAGCCACTTCAATCTTTTCTTCAACATTACATTGTTCATCTGAAAAACTAGCTTCATTTGCATCCAAAGAGACAGCTAAAGGTTTGTGCTTTACACACCTAACTGTAAATGCTTCGAGAGTGGGCTTATAGAGTAGTTGCTTAAAAGTTGGAACTTTTGAGCTTTTGCAATGAGTTATATGACAAGTATTGTGGCTGAAAAATTGAAACTTGAACTGCTGTGAAAGAAGCATTGCTTATATACCCAAAAAAAAAAAAAATTTCAAGATCCCTTCAACTTTCCACCTTTGATTCAGCTGTGTAAAAATGAGAGAATTCTTGCTTGCATTTGACAAGTAACCATAGAAAGTACTTAGAATGGATTTTTTTTATATCGGCAATCAAATACAATAAATGGGGTTATGAGAGGGAAGGAGAAGAATTATGTAAAAAGTTGTTTGTGTGCAGAAATGAAAAGGGTCGGAACTGAGTAGTGACTGACAAATCCAGAAAGCAGGCCCCTTACAGTTGAATATTCAGGCGGCGGTGACAATTGACAAATGGATGTGAGGGTTCCCGTCCTGCCTAAGCACGTGTTTTAAAGAATCAGTTTTATGGAGTACTAGCTTTTTAAGGAGAATCTTATATGATGATTCCTAGACCCTGATTCCTAGACCCTACCAAAAAGAGCATTAAGGCTAAATCAATGTTTCGCCAAACTTGTTGTCACGATCCAAAATTTCGCATGTCAGTGATAGCGTCTATCGTAACACTAGGCAAGCCGATAATCACAATTAACCACACATCTTTAAATTGAAAACATAACGAAGTAAGCTTAATAGTGAAAATCACATAGATGACTGATAAGAAAATACTGCAACTCAATACAAAATCCCCCAAAATCCGAGTGTCACTGAGTACATGAGCATCTAAATGACAATACCGTCTAACGGCTAAAACAATTGTCTAGGAATATAGAACAGTGCTAATAAACTGAAAAGAAGGAGAGTCGAGGTTTGCGGACGTCAAAGCAGCTACCTCAAAAGTCTCCAAGCAGATGAAGATCCAAACCTGGCAACCGCTGTGTCCAGATATACCTGGATCTACACTTGAAGTGTAGAGTGTAGTATGAGTACAATCGACCCAATGTACTCAATAAGTAACAAGACTAACCTTGGGCTGAAAGTAGTGACGAGCTCAGACAGGTATAGTCCAAACCGAGATCATAACAGTACAGAAATGTAGACATGCCTTCAAGTTTAATAGTTTAAGTTCAACACGGATAAAATATGCCAAGTGTGACTGATATGAGGAATGTTACATCTCCATATCTATATGTCAATTATGCATGCCAACTGTAATGCAACACAGTAATAAAGTCATATACATACTCTCGGAATATTCAATCTCACTCAGCACGCTCAATCACTCAGTACTCCTAGTCACTTAGTACTCCCAGTCACTCTGCACTCTCGATCTCTCAGTGCTCTCGATCACTCGGCACTCACACTCAGTAGGTACGTGCACTCATTGCTGGTATGTCAGACTCCGGAGAGGCGGATCCTGCCCAAGCGCTAATATAAACCAATCATGGCATGAATCAATAAAGCCTATTGCAGCGTGCAGCCCGATCCCATAAATATCACTCAAAATCAGGCCCTCAGCCTCACTCAGTCATCAATCTCTCCAGTCTCTCGAGCTCACAAACCTCATGACAATCAGCCCAAACAATGATAGTGTGATGTAACAATAAATAGCAACAAAGACTGAGATATGATATGCAAATGATAGATGTGATTGAGCATATAATTGCAATTTAAGCAAATAATCCAACAACAGAAGTGACCTCTATGGGTCCCAACAGAACAAGCATATAGTCTGAGCATGATTTCTAGCATGGATTGTAGCTCAATTACTCTAACAAGTAGGAGTTTCATGGATAGAAATAGGGTTTGATAACTATACAGTTCCACGGACTTAACCGAGTCACAATCACTACGGTGCACGCCCACACGCCCGTCACCTAGTATGTGCGTCACCGCTACACCAATCACATAAAATGTAGTTCGGGGATTCATAACCCCAGAACCAAGTTTAGAAGTACTTACCTCAATCCGCGTAAATCTCTACTCCAACAAGCCCTTTGTGACGACCCGGCTAGTCGTCTTAAGAATTTACGCCCCGATCCCCCATTAATTGCTTCCCCTAAGTTCATTTCTGCTATTTTGGTTTGCCAGGACGTTCGGTGTTGAGTTTCGGAGAGCTTTGGGACACTTAGTCCCTAAATGAGGCTTAAGTGTTGAAAAGTGGTCCGTAGTCGGAACAGTGGGAAGACGACCTCGAAATGAAAATCCGATGGTTCCGTTAGCTCCGTTAGGTGATTTCGGGGTTGGGAGCGTATTCGGAATGTGTTTTGGAAGTCCGTAGCTCATTTAGGCTTGAAATGCCGAAGTTTGAATTTTATAAGTTTCCGATCCGATAGTGAGTTTTTGATTCGAGGGTCAAATTTGAATTTCGGAAGTTACAATAGTTCCGTCATGTCATTTGGGATGTGTGTGCAAAATTTCAGGTCATTCGGACGAGGTTCGGGTAGGTTTTTGATCGAAAGCGTGTTTTATTGGAATTTGAAGTTCTTAGGCTTGAATCTTTGATTAATTCGGGTTTCCAGCGTTGTTTTAGGTGTTTTTAAGATTGGTACAAGTTTGAATAAGGTATTAGGTGGTATTGGTGCTTTTGGTTAAGGTCCCGGGGGCCTCGGGATAATTTCGGGTGGTTAACGGAAGAATTTTGGAAGTTGAGAGGTAGCAGTTCTGCTGCTTCTGGTATCTTTTCGCTTCTGCGGCTTGGGAACCGCAGAAGCGGAGCCGCAGAAGCGGCCTTGGTCATCGCAGAAGCGTAATTTGGACTCCTCAGCTTTTCCGCAGGTGCGGAAGGTTTGACCGCAGATGCGGTTCGCACCTGTGAGATTTGTACCGCAGAAGCGGAACCTGGCCCATTAAGTGAAAACCGCAGAAGCGGCTTGGTTTCCGCAGAAGCGGGACCGCAGAAGCGGTCCCTTGTCCGCAGAAGCGGAAATACCTGTTCAGAAAAGGGAATTTCGAGGGTTGAGTTTCAAAAGTTGGAAAAATCAATTTCCACGCCGTAGCTTTGAATTTAATAGCAAAACCATGTGTTTGCGATGTTATATACAATGTGTAATTGAATTGAATAGATTTGGTCCATTTGGAGTCGGATACTTGTGGCAAGAGCGTGGTTTCTAGTTGATATTGAGCCGGTTCGAGGTAAGTGGCTTGTCTAACCTTGTATGGGGGACCTTTCCCCTTAGGACATGATCTTTGAATATTTGAATGCCTCGTACGTGAGGTGACGAGCGCGTACTTGAGCTAATTGCTGTAAACCCGTTTCTACTTGAAGTATTTAAATTGAGATTTCCTGTTTACTTGTTCATTTTAGACTGTAAGTTTATACCTGTGCTAGCTTAGAGACGCATGTTTAGCTGGCTTACTTGCTTATTTGTTTAGCTGTACTATTTGTACTCTGTTAAGCATGTTAGGCTTGAATTTACTATTACTTGTCCTGATTTTAGCATTTATTTTGAGATTATGGGTTGTTGTTGTTGTGTGTTTAATTTGGGACTATGGGACGGCTTCCCGGGAGATCCCCTGTACTTGAGATATTCTGGACTGAGGGTGCGGGATACCAAGAGATCCCTGGCACATGTGTTTCTATATATATTGGGATACCAAGAGATCCCTGGCTTACTTATTGAGGATACCCAGAGATCCTCGGGATACCAAGAGATCCCCGACTTACTTATTGAGGATACCAAGAGATCCTCGGGATACCAAGAGATCCCCCGGCTATTATTCCTTGTTGAGGGCAGTTTTCCTTGTATTGTTACCTTTGTTTTCTATTACTGTTCTTCCTTATTTACCTGGTTTAGATTCTCGCTATAGACTTTATTTAAACTGCTTCCGTTATCTCATTATTTATTATGTTCTATCTCAGTAGGGCCCTGACCTTCCTCGTCACTACCCAACCGAGGTTAGGCTTGGCACTTACTGAGTACCGCTGTGGTGTACTCATGCCTCTTCTGCGCATGTTTTTTTTTTATGCGCAGATCCAGGTACTTCCTCCCAGGCGTATCATCCTCGTGGTGGAGAGTCCTAGCTGAGACTTGAGGTATATCTGCTACGTTCGCAGACCAGGAGTCTCTACTCTATTCCGACTTTAGCAGGTAGTTCCTTTCTTTCCTTTCATGTTGTTTAGACATTCTGGTGTAGAACAGATTACTACATTCTATTAGCCTGTGTTTCCCGTGAGTTTCCGGGTTTTGGGATTTAGTTGTAGACTTCCGCATATTTTTGAGTTGTATAGGCCGAGTGGCCTTATATACAGTTGTTATTTCCGTATGTTCAGTTTTAATTAATTATTCCGCAAATGTTAATTTGTTATTCCGCACTGTTAGGCTTGCCTAGTTGTAGGAACTAGGTGCCATCACGACATGTTCATGGAGGGTGAACTGGGGTCGTGACACCCTTGCCTCGCGAATTGGCCTCTGAACGACTCGAATCTAGCCACAAACAACTCAATACAATCAACACAAGCTTTAAGAATCAATTCCATATGAAAGCTAGGTTCTTTAACAAAAGTCAAAAAGTCAACCCCGGGCCCACGTCTTGAAATCCGATAAAATTTATAAAATTCGAACACCCATTCAATAACAAGTCCAACCATACCAAAATTATCCAATTCTGACATCAAATCGTCACTCATCTCCAAATCTTACTCTCCAATCCCTAGTCCAAAAATTCCCAAATTTCACCTTAAAAACACTAATCTAGGTGGGAAACTCAATGGGTTCAATATTAATGAATAAAAATGATCAAAAGTGGCTTACCTCTTGAAATCTCGTGAAACCCCTCTAAAAAATCGCCTCCAACCAAGCTCCCAAACTCCAAAAATGAAGAAATCACGAAACCCTTTTAATTTAATCGCTGCAGTGGTTCCGCTTATGCTGTCCATTTAGCCGTTTCTGCGATACCTCTTTTGCAGTTAAAAATCTGCTTCTGCGGAAAAACGCTCAATACCCGACCTACCGCACCTACGGCCTAGCCATCGTGCATGCGATATCGCACCTGCGACCCCTGGCTCGCTTCTGTGGTGGCACACCTGCAACCAATCCTCCATAGGTGCGATGGCACCAGACATCAACAGCATCAGAAATTCTTCTAAGTCCAATTTCAATCCGTTAGCCATCTGAAATCCACCTGAGGCTCCGGGGACCTCAACCAAACATACCAACAAGTCCTAAATCATCATACGAGCTTAGTTGAGGCCTTAAATGACATCAAAATACGAATCACACCCCAATTCAAGCCTAATGAAACTAATAAATTTCCAACTTCAACAATCGATGCCGAAACCTATCAAACCAACTCTGTTTGACCTCAAATTTTACACACGGGTAATCAAGGACTCAACAGACCTATTCCAACTTTCAAAACTAAAATCCGAGGCTGATAATCACAAAGTCAACTCTCGGTTAAACTTCACAACTCTTGAAACTTCCAATTTTTCAACTTTCGCCAATTCAAGCCAAAATCATCTACGAACCTCCAAATCAATATCTGGACACATTCCTAAGTCTAAAATCACCATACGGAGCTATCGGAATCGTTAACTCTATTCCGGAGCCATTTATTCATAAGTCAACATCTAGTCAACTCTTTCAACTTAGGCTTCCAACCTTGGGACTAAGTATCCCAATTTTTCCAAAACATCCCCAGAACCAAACCAACCACCCCAGCAAGTCAGATAATGAAAAACAAACACAGAATATGCAATAAATAGGGGAACTGGTCTATAATACTCAAAACGACCGGCCGGGTCGTTACACTTGTAAAATTTACTTGTTTTAAAATATATTTATTTTCTCAAATAATATTTTTAATAAGGATTTGAAGGAAAAGCTATTGTGTAGCTATTGCACTAAGTAAAGTCTTTCAAAGATTTTGATTAGAGACTGGAACTCGATATAAGTGTATCTACAAGCTATAGCCTTTCTAACTAGTTGACTCTGCGGATCATATGATTCAGTTGCGTTCTATGTTTTGCTTAGTATAGTTGAATTTATTTATGGTGAATGTGTATTTTCAGAGAGATTTTAGAGTTTGTTACTTTGTAATTAATTCACTTTTCCCCTATAAATAGAGAGATTCTATTCCATTGTAATTCATCCCAAATCAATAAGAATTCTTTCTTTCTATTTTTCTCAGCAATACTCTTTTCTTCATTTATTATTTATAACACCTTATCAGCACGAGACTCTAACCAGTTGAGAGAGGACGGTTGTTTTAATTTGTGGATATACTATTAATTAGTTGTCTAATGTTTGAGAAATTAAACAACTCGTGAAGAGAAGATACAGGAATTTGTGTGAGGCTCTTGGTCAGAGGCTTTGGGATACGTGTATAGTGCTCGACTTGTACATAATATTGAGCATAATGATTGTCAGTATTCCATGAACTTTCTTCATGAATAGATTTTGGATTTAAGGTAAGTATTTTACCTTATTTTTCTCTTTTAAATTCTTGAAATTCTATAATTTGCTTTTAAATACAAGCAAAGACAATAAATTTTGATTATAATTCTAATAGATTTTGTAAGAAATTATAACCACCCGGAGTGATAAAAAATTTATGTCTTGCCATAGTCAAATTCATGTATGATTGTGAGCACAAGGAGTGAAAACTCGTCCCGTTGAATTTGCTTCATTCTCGTTCCCTTAAGAGAATGTGGTAGCAATATGTGATAATTATGAAAGAAGACAATTATTACCGTGAAGGTATCAATGGATGTAGACGTGCCAATAGACGAAATTATAATCGTCATCATTTGTAAGGAGAACAATAAGGATTCTTAAAATAATTCTTTACTATGTGAAAGTAATGTTTATCATCGATTTGACATGAGATTTTGTATAGCACATTTGGATGATTATGATTCATTCATGATGTGGATGTGACAACATGTGATATATGAATACATATTCATTCTTGGAAGAATATGAACGTGCTAGTGGTAGTGAATATACCTCACTCACCTCTAGAAGGAGATCTGAGAGGAAATAAGAAAATAATTTTATTATTATTGCATGAATGGTCATTGATCACCTACCTATTGTGGTTATGCCAAAATATTTTGGTAATGTAATTATTACAGGGCAAAAGTAGTTGAAGCAACATATCTTGCCTATAATGATTTTGACCATGACCATAATGGTACAAATTTTTCCTTGAAAGAGACATTAACCATATGGATGTTGATTAATATGTGGCAGTAAAAAATTAATTGAGAGCTCTGAATGAGTCAATTATACTATTTTGGAGAAATAAAATTGATTATCAATAAGGTATTGTATCGTAGTAAGTCTCAAAGAAACTTATTATGTTTCTAAAGTATTCCGAAAAGCGGTTGGTTATATTGAGACTATAAATAAAGGAAAGACTTAATATCTTCTATTACAATAACTTTTAGCGGGGTAATATATATGTGAAAAACTACTCATTTTATTTTTTTAATTCGTGCTACACATATAGAATGCCATAATAAAGTAGAAGTTTACTGATATAAAAGTCTATATCATAATAAACTTGGAGTTTATTGATAATTGCACACGTCATGGTGTAAACCTAAAGTTTATCAATATTGATAATTTATTCAGTTGACATAATTTGTTTACCCATATTAATTTAAGTATGATGTGCAAAAATAAAATAGAATTCACATGGGTAAATATTAAAGAACTAGAGGTTTTTTACGAATTCTCGTATTTTGCTTGTTCTTACTAATTACTAGACCAACTAAAATTAGGATACTGAAAATACCAAAGGTGAATATGGGCTCATTCACCTGCCATATATACCACATAAGATGCATCTATGAGATGGTTACTTGTGCCATTATTATTAAAACGTAACCTGGTGTTTGCGAGGTAACTTACTCAACAATTTAATTTAAAGAATAATTTTCAGATTTTTTAATCAAGACAGTTCATTCTGATAAGTTGGTTTACATCACAGTTGGTTTAGCAAAATAATATATTGAGTGCATCCACTTAATAGCTAAACTATTGCTTATGAGAATAAAGTTATCTATATCAGTTTGATATACGTTATATACGAAAAGTATACTATATTCTCTCCTCACAAGTGGTTTAGGGTCAGGAACCAAATAATTTTATTTTGTTATTATTAATGTGCGGTGTATGAATTTTGATTAACATCATAACACAGAAATGTGGATTTTCAAAGTGTAGGAAATAAATTAGTTTTTCTAAAATGAGGGGAGACGGGATAAACAATTGAGAAAAAGTTACGTGGAATGAATTATCATTTGTACATCTAGATCCTAGAATAAGATAATAAACTTGAAGTTCATAAAAATATAATTCATGTGCAATATATTGCAAAGCATGCCAGATGCATTTGCTGACCCAAAGAAAGTAATTATGTTCTCACTGCAAATACTCCTAAAATAAGTCCTAGAAGGACAAAATCTATGGTACGCTTAAATTGTATAGAAAATCGATTTTAAATAAAATTCTTGATAAAGAAGATGAGCAAATGATTAAAATGATTATAATAAGGAGGCAAGTGATCTAGAAGATCACATGACATAACACTTCATAAAATCTCAAGAGAGGTTCAGGCACTTGAAAATATGAATGAAGATATCTCTATGTTATGTCTTTATGAAAAAATGGAGGTTGCAACCGATATAAAATTTTCGTCGACTAGATCTATGATAACGCTAAATATATGTGAGGATCTTAAGTTTGGAGAAACAATTCAAGTAGAATTGATTTTATATGAAAGACACGTAGTTTTGGACCTGCAGTTCAAATACTTGAAAGTATAAAGTCAATGGTATGTGCAATCCCTTTTATCTATCTTATATGTCTAGCATGACATGAAAACTTGATATGCATCTAAAGTCTATTTATATGGCTTATATGACTTAATTTGTATGACAATCCTGAAGTGTTGGATATGGGGTTTGGGTCGCGAGTCGCCCATATCGATTGACCCTACCCATTTAGAGGAGATAGTTACCTGGGGAAGTTAATACACATAAATAATTTAAAAAAATTACTGCACGTTAGAGAGATAATGGGAACGTGCGATTGAATGTGAGCGGCAGTTTTTTCTCTTGAAACCCCTCTCTTTCCTTTATATATCTTTCTTCCTCAACATAGAAAAAGGCAATGAAGTGATTCTCCCTCAAGAAAATACACTGTGATAAACAAAAATAAGGTATTTAGATCGTGAACAAGAACTTCGTTTCCAAGAGAGACGAAGTCGGATTCGGACAATTGATTGGATCAGATTGTGCAAAAACTTCCGCTGTTGTTAACAGGTATACAAATTCGACATTCCTATTACTGTTTAATCAACAATGGTATCAGAGCCAAGTTTTTTTTAATTGCTTCCAAGTCTTGAAACTTCTTATCTGAAGAACATTGTTGGGTTTTGTGTTTTTTGTCAATTATTGCTATGTGTTGGATGAAATCCAAAATTTGAAAAACAATGATGAAATTGTTGGCTTTTACGTGATAATAATGGAGTTGTAAGAGATTTTGAAAAGTATGGATTAAAAGTGCAGACATCTTTTTTTTCAATGTGATGTCTGTCTGCACCAGAATCTCACTATTCAATTGTAGGTAAATTTTATGGCCCTTTAATGTATTTCCTTAAAAAAATAAAATAAAATGCTTAAGACCTATGAAATTAGAATTCTATGCTTGCTGGTTAGAATGTTTCGTGGGCCTTTTCAGGCTAAATATTGTGATCTTTGTTGGCCTGTGTTATAAGTATTCATGTATTCTGGATACAATATAAAAGCAAAACAAGGTCTTATCCTAGAATTGTTAATGATTACGTGTAACCTTGTATTTTTTTTTCTTTTTCACTGTTCAATAAATTTTGAACATGGAAAACAAATATAATGTTTAATTCTCGATGAGACATTAGTTGCTGACACCAAATTCAATGGATCCCTTTTGGTTATATTGTGGAAAGCATCAGTGAGTATTTACTGGTGAAAGCATCTATTATGTTCTCATTGAAATATAGACATAGTGCCTTTACAGGATGAACTATTTACTGTTTGAAAAATATAGTTTTATTTAATTGTCCTATGAATTTCTAAAATTGTAAAGAGATTCATCACATTATGACAACTTTGCCATGAATTCGATTAATTGAACCTCCGTTTGACTTTCCAAAAAAGGATGACTCCTTATTAATGGGTATATTTTTTTTTTTTTTTTTTGTGTGTGTATATATATATATATATATATATATATATATATATATATATATATATATATATATATATATATATATATATATATATATACTAGTTTAGCTGTTATCCTTTAGAGTTAATTTTTCTTCTACGAGTATGTGACATGTGTTGTCACATTGAATGATTTTAACCATTCTAAGTATTTTCTTGGTCCTATTTCAGATATGGCTGAACAGGGACAAGATCGAATTACTCCAAGTGGAAGTTCTCAAAGTCAAGGAAGAGGACAACGTAGAAGGATACGTTGTCGCAGGACTTATTTCTATAATGATTCAGATTCGGAGCCTGAAGTCATCAAGAATGTCCCAAAGGCGAGGCAAAATGAGTTAAGGAATCGAAGGCTGAACGAAGAGAAGGAGAAAAGAAATTTAGGGAGCTTAGGGAATTTAAAATAGGCCCTGATACTTCCATTCCTGAACATGTACACCTTTTTAGGTTAAAAAGAGCTGAATTGGCTAATTACATAGAAATTATTGATTGGGAAGCATTAGCTATTTTAGCAAACTCTCTTCGAGATCCTTGGGTGAAAATTTAATTGAGATTTATCATGATGTTTGGCCTAGTGCACCTTTTAGCGTATATGAGAAAGAGTTAGTGTTCGATTGGTACATGTATGTCCTAGCAAACATGTAAATTGTTATTATGTATTTTATCTTAATAAAATTTAAATTATGTTATTTGTCTCAGCAGTTACATACATTGTTT
The DNA here is from genome assembly GCF_001879085.1 of Nicotiana attenuata. Taxonomy (NCBI): domain Eukaryota; kingdom Viridiplantae; phylum Streptophyta; class Magnoliopsida; order Solanales; family Solanaceae; genus Nicotiana; species Nicotiana attenuata. The sequence goes on from NC_031998.1 coordinate 15,418,474, forward strand.
ATTATATTTTTTTGTAATGGATTGAGACTTGAAATAATGTACACACTAAGAAGTGATTTTAATATTAATTAAAATATTTAGATATAGATGATGAATGGAAACGGAGTGGCCGTTCGATTCTATACTAAATGTAGAATTAATATTATAATTAATTTACTTGAGTGTGTAATCACATGCATAAATTGACTGAAGTATATATTGATGAGTTAAACTTGTAAAATTATCTCTAATAACAGACATGGCATCGAAAAGTATCATTGCTAACTTGAACATGGGTGACAAACTGAATGGTGAAAATTACGACATCTGGAGTCGTAAAATGTGGTATGTACTCGAAGAGCAAGATGCTCTTGAAAGTATTAACCATGCTATGAGTCACCCAGAGGAGGGTAACACTGCCCAACACATGAGGAATCTGGAAACTTATAATATTTGGAGAAAGAAAGATTCCACTACATGTGGAATTATTGTAAGCTCAGTTGTTGATGATCTCATCTACGAATGTGAGCAATATCCTACTGCTCAAGCCACGTGTGCACATTTAAGAGAGGCATATGGGGGTACAATTGTGACTCACCTTCCACAGCTGACAATCAAGTTTGACACGTACAAAAAGCGTCATGATCACAGTGTCAAGCTACATCTAAGGGTGATGTCAAATATGATTGCTCAAATCAAAAGTGCTGGCCATGTTCTCTCTGATGAGCAGCAGGTTCACACAGTGATTCGGTCTCTTCCCAATAATTGGGAACATCTAAAGGTTAACTTGACCCAGAATGATAGCATCAAAACTTTTGCTGATGTTGCCCATTATGTGGAGCATGAAAAATAACGGAAAGGGTAAGGAGACCGGATAACGATCCTCTAAGAAAAGAAACAAGCCAAATTTCAAGAAAGAAAATTGGTTCTACAAGAAGAAAGACAATAGCAAGATGAAGTGCTACAATTGCCAAGTCCAAGGGCATTTTGCTCGTGAGTGCACTGAGCCGAAAAAGGTAGCATTTCAAAATGCATCTCTTAGTGCTATATATGTTTCTAGAACTTTTTTACTAATTGAATCTTATCCTATGTGGATTGTAGACTCAGGGGCCACCGACCATGTGAGTCGCGATAGAGAAGCGTTTGTAGAGTTTCGTCGAGCTCCACCTGGATCAAAACATGTATATGTGGAAAATAATGCAAAGCTTGAAGTCAAAGGGATAGGCACTTGCAGAATGGTCATGCGTGGTGGCCGATCTTTGATGTTGCATGGCGTCCTATATGTTCCAGAGATTCGACGAAACTTAGTCTCTGTGTCTGTTCTTCTAAATTTAGATTTCAATTTGAACTTTAGTCGCAACGGTCTTAAAAATACTCAAGATAGTGTTTTTTATGGTTTTGGACATCTTTATGATGGTTTTATTGTGTTAGATTGTAATCCTTCTACGTATAAGTATTATGTTAACCGTTGTGTTATGGCATGTTATTCTAGTAACAATGATGTTGATGTTATTACATGTCATGTAAGATTAGGTCACATAGGGCAGGATCGAATGAATAGATTGGCTAAGGAAGGACATTTAGGTTCTTTATCTAAAATTGAAATGCCAACTTGTGAAAATTGTCTTGCTGGAAAGATTACACGTAAACCATTTGGAAAGGCTAAGAGAGTTGATTTTCCACTGCAATTAATTCATTCTGATATCTATGGTCCAATGAATGTGAGGGCTAGGACTGGTGCTTTATATTTCATTACGTTCATTTATGATTTCAAACGCTTTGGTTATGTCCATTTGATTTCTCATAAATCTGAAGCACTTGAATGCTTTAAGAAATATTTGAATGAAGTTGAGAATCAATTAGACAAAAGGATTAAGACCTTAAGAACCAATAGAGGGCGTGAATATCTATCAAAAGAATTTGAAGAATTGTGTAATGAAAAGGGAAGCACCAGACAGTTAACCATTACGTACACACCTCAACAAAATTGTGTAGCAGAAAGGAGGAATAGAACACTACTAGACATGATAAGGTCCATGATGGCGTGGGCAAATTTACCTATCTCCTTTTAGGGAGATGCGTTATTGACTGCAACCTACATATTGAACAAAGTGCTTTCTAAATTAGTTTCTTCCACTCCTTATGAGCTATGGACTGGTCATAAACCAAACTTAAAGGATTTACAACCTTGGGGTTGTGCTGCATATGTAAAAGATTCTTTTAGCAAGTTGTGTAGATTAGGTCCAAAAGGCAAGAAATGTGTCTTTATAAGATATTCAGAACACTTCAAAGGGTATGTGTTCACTAGTGAATTAGAGGATGGAAGTGTTACTGAGATTGAATCACGAGATGTCACATTTCTGGAAAATGATTTTTCAAAGAAGGGCGAGGTAAAGAATGGAGAGCCTCTTTATGAAATGTTGAACTCAGATAGTCAACAAGTGTCTTCTGACACAGTTGATAATCAAATTGATCAAGATCTTATTCTTGATCCGAGTGGGAGTGGGAGTGGGAACTCCCAATCCCAAAATCCTTCTGACGAACCTGAATTTCAACTACGAAAGAGTGCCAGGAAAAATATACCCAAACATACTTATGAAATTGAAGATTATGCTTTCTTGGTATCTCCCACAGAAATGGATGAGCCAAAGTATGTGACTGAGGCTTTATCGAGCCCTGGAAAAGATGAGTGGATGAAAGCAATGAAAGAAGAATTAGAGTCCATGAAAACCAACAAAGTCTGGGATCTAGTTGATCTTCCGTCTGGGCGTAGAGCCATTGGGAACAAATGGGTTCTCAAAGTTAAACGCAAAGCGGATGGGTCAATAGAAAGATACAAGGCACGATTGGTGGCAAAAGGCTTTACTCAAGAAGCTGGAATGATTATGAGGAAACATTTTCACCAGTTGTGAAGTTTACCTCAATTCGCTTACTTTTGGCTATTGTTGCACGTTTGGATTTGGAATTACATCAAATGGACGTGAAGACAGCTTTTCTCAATGGAGAACTAAACGAAGAAATCTACATGGAACAACCTGTAGGCTTCATCGTTAAAGGCCAAGAAAAGAAGGTCTGTAAATTGAAAAGATCTATTTATGGCCTGAAGCAATCTTCAAGGCAATGGTATTTGAGATTTCACAAGGAGGTGATCTCATATGATTTCACCATGATCAATGAAGACCATTGCATTTATGTGAAGAAGTCCAATGGGATGTTTGTAATTCTTTCTCTTTATGTGGACGATATTTTATTGGCCGGAAACAATTTGGAGTATTTGAAAACTATCAAGTCATGGCTTTCAAAGTCATTTGACATGAAAGATATGGGCGAGGCAGACTATATCCTTGGAGTTAAGATCCAAAGAGACCGTTCCAAAAAGTTATTGAGTCTATCTCAAGAAACTTATATAAAGAAAATTTTGGAGCGTTTTCGCATGAATGGTTGCAAATCCATGGATACTCCTATAGCGAGAGGTGAAACTTTAAGCCTTGAAATGTGTCCCAAGACTGAAAATGAAAAGGAAGACATGTCTCGAGTTCCATATTCAAGTGCTGTCGGGAGCTTGATGTACGCTATGATGTGTACTCGCCCAGACATTTGTTATGCCGTAGGTCTGGTTAGCAGGTATCAATCCAATCCTGGAAGAGATCATTGGAAAGCTGTGAAGAGAATTTTCAGATACCTGAAGGGAACTGCAGATTATTCACTATGTTATAGTGGAAATGATTTATACTTGAGAGGATATACAGATGCTGATTGGGCTGGTGATCGGAATGATAGAAAATCAACATCCGGTTATGCCTTCTTACTTAATGGTGGTGCTATATCATGGAAAAGTAAGAAACAAACCTGTACAGCCCTTTCAACAATGGAAGCTGAGTTCGTGGCTTGTGCGTCTGCAGTACAAGAAGCTGTTTGGTTGAAGAGATTCTTTGAGCATTTGGATATTACAAAGAACTCTCAGGGTCCCATGACTCTATATTGTGATAGTCAAGCGGCTATTGCATATACAAAAGATCCTAAGAATCACAGCAAGACCAAACACATTGACATCAAGTATAACTTTGTAAGAGACATGGTAGCAAGTGGAGAGATAAATTTACAGTACATTCCTACGCGAAGCATGATAGCTGATCCTTTTACAAAGGCGATATCTAGAGACTTGTTTGAAAAACATGTTATGGCTCTAGGTTTGCCAAGGATATGAACGTATTTATGTATTGTAAAATGACTTTAGAATTATAATATGCTCATCAATATTTTACTCTTGAATTATGCTTATATCTCGTATACATGTGATGAATGTTTTGTTGATAAAGTGTGTCGAACAAGCCGTGAGATTGGCTCTATCACACGAGCAATCACCTCTTACGTTAAGAATCGTGAAGATATGAGACCTTATAGAACCTTGGATAATGCGAGATTATATTTACTTGTAGAGGTCGTTCTTGACAACTAATCAGACTTACGAATTTCACTATTCGATTATGACTTATTTTGTAAGCCAGATGTGAGTTTCTCTAAGAAGATGGTTTAAGGATTATTGAAGTGAGAAAATCGGGTTAGACACTTGAAGGTGTCTAGACCAAGATCTGTACGGTGTTGAATGATTAAAATAAGACACACGCGCCAATATAAGGTGAGAACGCTGTAACATGTGTTTCATACCACGTGTGCTATCGACCAATGGGATAATGGAAGAATGAATCCCTGCTTCTTCATTGTGTGAGATCCCAAAGAAGTTACATTAACTTTTATTGGAATACCCTTTGACCTTTTACTGTTTCTTGAAGTGTCAATCGGTGTTGCTACTTTAGCATATCACTAATAGCCATGAGTGATTCGGCGATGCAGTGCAGTCTAGAAAAGCAGTTGATTTGGAATGGAAAGATTTGAGTAGAAAGGGAAGACAAACAATATTTTTGATTTAATTTGTATTCGTAGGTTGACCATTACACTTACCATGATGGTATTGGGTGTAATTGTGGATACAATGTTATATATGAACTCAAGTTCACCTCTTTTAGAGGATGAAGGATCAGATAACTAGCTACTAGAGTAGCCAACAATGTTTGGGGTATTGCGAGTGATAATAAGATTCTCATGGCAGTAGTGAATCCTTTTCGCATGTGATTGGATTTCTACATAGAGCTATAAAACAACTTTAAATGGTGTAAGAATATTGTAGCTCTTAATGCTTGCAGGTCTCACGATTTATTTACCAGTATGAATTATGTGTGTTATTCACATGGCACTAGCTTGGGTCTAGCCCATCATGTGCGAAGTAGGAGATGTTGGATATTCGGTTTGGGTCACGGTCGCCCATATGGACTGACCGTATCCATATATAGAAGATAAAACCTTAAAGAGGTTAGCTAGGGAAGTTAAAACACAGATAAATAAATAAAAAAACTATTGCACGTTACAGAGATAATGGGAACGTGCGATTGAATTTGAGCGACAATTTTTTCTCTTGGAACCCCTCTCTTTCCTTTATGTCATAAACAAGAACTTCGTTTCCAAGAGAGACGAAGTCGGATTAAGGCAATTGATTGGAACGGATTCTGCAAAAACTTCTGCTGTTGTTAACAGGTACACAAATTCGATGTTCCTGTCATTGTTTAATCAACATGAAGGATGTAAATCGCATAAAGCATATACAATTCTTGGTCCTGAAGTACCACATACCAAGTGCAATTTGTGCACATATGTATCTTGATATAACTATAAGCATGATAATGTGATAGCGAAATTTTTTTTACCTCTATGGAGATATTGAAAAGGCTATTCCACGACATTATATGAAGGCATTACATATCTATCAAGAATGATGATTTCAAGTGCAACATATTCATTCAAGTTAATATGGTTGATTTGTTTATCAAATCTCTACCAACGATCTTTTGAAGAGGGTTCACAAGATTTAAATATGAAGGCTCAAAGATGTGAATTGATTGTGTCATCAGGGAGAGTTAATACACATTGTACTCTTTTTTCCTTACAAAGTTTTGTCCCACTGAATTTTCTTGCAAGATTTTTAACGAGGCAACGAAAAGGCGTATTGTTAGATATGTGTACTCTTTTTCGTTTACTAGAACTTTTTCCCATTGAATTTTATTCTAATTAAGATTTTAATGAGGCACATTATCTGTTGAATAGACATTCAAGGGGGAGTGTTATAAATAGTATTTTATTTATGATGAGTCACTTTTTCCCTATAAATAGAGGGATTTTATTTCATTGTAATTCATCCCAAATCAATAAGAATTCGCTATCTCTGCTTTTCTCTGCAATACTCTTTTCTTCTTTTATTGCTTATAACACTCTGAGAGTTCTCTCAATGCGATTTTTAGGTTTAATTCGTATCTCTTTCATATTTTCAATGACGATAGTTTCCCATTTATAAATTAGTGCATATAGAGGTCTAAGTAAACATAATTAAATTATCTCAAGCAAGTTTCCCTTATTTTATTCTTTATGTGTATGCTAGTTAAACCGTCCCGCGGATGTGATTATTGGTAATTTTGTCTAATTTTTATTTAACATTTCTCTTTCTCTAATACTCCTTTTAATGGATATATCGAGCATTAGAGGCTCAACATTCACTCTTATATATTATTGCTATTCTTAAGCTTGTTATAGAGCTTCCTCCTATCGCGTGACACTTTCGTAGAGCTCCTCTATTTGCAATAAACCTATTTGTTACATCATTTATCATATTATTTTCCGGAAACGTTATTCACATATATTAATTGTTTGTATTTAGAGACCTCAATAATACCAACAAGGACTAAAGCTGTTATTGTGCCTATCTTGTATTACAGCTATCAAATACACAAACACTATTTCTCTTCCTCCCCCCCCCCCCCCCCCCCCCAAAACCCTCGAACAACACACAAAATGTGTATTCTGGGACACAAAATGCATTCTGGAATATGTTGCTGGATAAATGATCATTCATAGCCACATGTTCAGGGTAAGGAGGAAAGAATAATGATGGGCGAAGTCAGCTTACAGAATAGTTCACAAAAGAACATTCACAATCTTTTAGCTATTAACTCTACCTGGCCAATTAATCTATTATTAGTTTACATTAAATGTTTTGCTGTTCTCTGTTCTTTCAAGAAAAGCAGTAATCTGGGGGGGGGGAATGAAATTTCACTGCCTGCGCCACCCCATTTACCAGTCAAAATTGCAGGCCTGTTTTTCCCTAATACATAGTATATGTTTTCCAAACAACGAAGTTAAACTACTAAGAAGAAAAAAGAGAGGTAAAGGCAAGTGAATTTTCAAGTGTATCATGTCCACTTCTACAGCTATACAACTACAGTTCTGACAATACCAAAATAGAAATATGTGACTAATGATCCTAATAGCTCAACAAAAATTGGTTGCTCTGCGGAGCCTGGGAGGGGATGGGGGTGGGGTAGCAGGGACCCTCTTTTGCTCTGTGCAGCCCGACACTATGTGAACGTATAATTTCCAAAATCCTTGAGAAACGCGGGATAATAGACATTGGAGTTCTGAAATTTTCACTTTGAAATCAGCTCGAGTTCTCAAAGATAACCTGCATAATTAAATACCAGACTGTCAAGAGTAGTTGAACATTTTTTTCGTTAGAGTTTAGTTATATCTGAATAATGCATGCCGCATGCTGTATTTAGATGCCATTTAAATACATGATATCTAAATGCCATTTGCAACACAATGAACAAGACCATCTTACTAAGGAGGAGGAAAAAGAGACGCAAAAAATGTATGCAAAAATCTACTTGCCCTGGATATTAAGGGTTTGGCATTTTCTTCCCATTCTGTAGCCCAATTAACAGAAGATCTGCTTGCCAATACTCCCTGTCTCAGCGACTTCAACTCATCACTTTCACCTGGGAATCCCTTAAACAGCATCTGCACAGGTTTTCACAGTTAAGCAAATATAATAGAATATTCTCATGAAGTAAGCTCACTGGTTAACTCTAGGAACTGCTAATGCTAGAATAAGGTACATAACAAGTCCAGACATGCAAGTATGAAGCATAAATCGTTTGAGGGGATCGATACTTGATAATGTTCGCTGTGGCAATATCTTTTTTTATTACCGAGAAATCTGGAGGGCCAGTGACGCGCAGTTTGAAACTACAATGGGGCCCCCTCTACCCTTATCCACTTAAAAACCAGGCTTCTATCTGCAGCAACATTCGAACCCCTGCGCCTAACCTACACATCACATGTTGCGCTCTTACTACTAGACCAAAGCCCTGGGGGCTTTGCTGTGGCAATATCTTGAGTGTCACTGAATCTAAGAAAATCTACAATGTAAAACTAACATAAAAGAACAAAGAAAGAGATAGAAGGTCCATTTTTGCCTATTTAGGAGCTTACCAAAAATTGATCAGCCAGTTCCGATGATGAAGAGAAGAGTAGGCCGTTCTTGTCAACTTCGACCAGCTCGTTGATACTTGATAAAGGGCAGTGAAGAAAGGTCAACATGCAACTTTTCATGGTATATACTTTTAAGGACTTCCAAATGTCGAGGCCATAGGAAATGAAAAGGAAAAAGGGGAACGCGTGTTCATGCATCTTACCAAGAGTAGGAAACAGCACAGACAGGTAATCCACAGCCAAACATATCCACAACCTGAAAGGAAAATTACAATAATGAGGCCTACAGAAGTTTTAAGCAGCACGGGAAAAAAATTGACTTGTGCTCTATAAGAATTTGGAAACCAAACCTTCATTGGAAGATCCAAACCCGAAGAGGAAGTATGCAAGCAAACACCAAGGTCTGCTGATCCTATACAAGGGAACCAAGGATTTGAGACAATTTTAGGGTGAACACAAGAAGATGACACAGGTCGGTAGCTCTCATACCAAGAAGCAATGGGTAATCCTCTGGCGCCAACCACATAGTACGAAATGCTACACGTTTAAGGTTGAGTTTTGCTATCTTCTGTTCATATTTTTCCTTTTCAGGCCCTTTGCCTTCAAAAGAACCCAGAGTAAGAATAACATGTCTGCTAAAGTTAGCCAACAAAATAAGAAGTAAAATTTCTCTTTGACACATGAGGGAAGCTACCTGTAATTATAAATAATAACCTAGGGTATTGCTTCCCACCCTTGATTTCCTGCCAGAGAACTTCCTCCCTCTTTAGGTCATCCTCATTCAGTAATGCAGAAACCCTTCTATCATACATTAGTGCTGCCTCTAGGAGAATGCTAAAATCTTCATCCGGTGTCCTACAAATCAGTACTGTAATGTCATGTATCTATCACCGATAGCTGAAACTGTTTTACCATCTTTGCATTTTGAAATAGGAGCATGACCGCATGGTTCAAATAAGAAACAGAATTTTTCAGCACATGGTACAAATAAGAGACAGAACTCTTCCATTATCTGTTTGATTTTTGTTTTGACCAATCATCTTGACCCATAATTTCTTGATATTCAGAAACATTGAACTGATAGCGATTAAGTTCAAGTTTGCTGTATGTAAAGACATGGACGTTCGGCCTAACGCAACCAAAAAAGCTAGCTCATGAGGTGAGGATTGCTTAAGACCATGTAAGGAGACCAACCCCACATCCCACAAATGTGAGACAACTTAACACTGTAGATCACCACTATCAAGTTTTGATTTTCTGAAAACCAGGATGAAGATTAGGGCAAAAGGTATCCAAGAAGAAAGGTCATGCTCACATTATATGAGGATAAAATTTGTGATTAAAAAAAAAAAAGAAAAGGTTGACTGTGTCGGAACACAATAGGCTATTAAATTAAGTTTACAAACAACTCACCAGCTCGTACTGCTTACGATGAGCGCTGGTCTGTTCCACTTCAAGGAAATATCTGAGCCAGTCTGAGTTGTAAATAGAGTTACATTAGGATTGTCATTGTCTGTTGTTAGTACCTCTGCAAAAATGCCATATTCATATCAATTCTTCATCACAAACAACACATCACTAGGAAATTCTCATTACAGTACCATTGCTAAGACAATCTTGAAGGCTGTAAGGCGTTCTCAGACTCTTATCAATCCTACAAAACAACTGCAATTGACACTTGAAGATTAAATTATAAAGTATGTATAATCTTAGGGAAGTTGTGGACTAGATAATTCACCTTGTGCTTCTCCTCCAAAGAAGCAGGTCGGAAAAATTCAGGAGGCTGATCATACAGAACAGTGGCACTGGAAATCCAGAAAGTACAAAAGATGATGCACAAGTCAATAAACAAAGAAAATAAGAATGTTAGATATTCCAAGTAACTCAATGGCCTACCTAATTCCCCAGTTTTGAGCCAATTCATGTTGCATTGCCTTCGTCACACACAAGGAACCATTAGCCACTTTCCCAAAATGCTTCTCAATCCTATCCAAATATCCAAATTTTGTTTTACTTGCACAGTTCACAAACCAGATGCTAAACCCAAATGGAGTTTTATAACTTACGAGGATGAACAAATTACCAATGATACAAAGCCACAAACCGACTATTTCTCCCGAGAGACAATGCTAGAAGAGTATATCCGAAGTTATGCCAATCTATAATGAATGCGGAACGTCTAATCCAGCTGGCCAATTTTACAGCAACCAGTGTAGGAACAGAAGGTGGATTCTGGAAAAGGAGAAATTCTGTATTAATTGATGTAATTAAAGCTCAAGCACATCAAATCAAGTGACCTGAACATCTCACTGAACATATAGGTCAAGAAGACTTTAGTTTTGTGCCTGACAAATCCTCAACTACTAATATGACATGCCTTAAGCACTTGGGTGGATAATAATAAAAGCTAAGCTCAGCACCCACCAGATAGAATATGTTAGAAAACTAAGGAAGAACAAGCAGTTCAAGCACCAATGAGAATCCAACCTCAGTGTTGACAAGGGTTCTGGTTAACTTTGAGAAAGAAAAGAAGCCTTCATCTTAATGCTTGGCTCGCAAAATATCAGAAACTTCGCTTTCTGGTTTTTTTTCTTAAAAAAAATAAAAGACACTAAATGTAATGATATATGAAAGTAGCTAACGTAGCTTCATAGCTCACCTGAACTATGAAAACATCAGGTGCCGGAATTTTAACACACAAGTACCACAGAAGCATAAGAAACTGGACCAATGGCTTAAATATGAGCAATAGAGGACGGAGTATCCTTGGCAAGCTTCTAGGATTTGATGGCCACTGTGTCTGCATGATGGCAAAATAGTTGAAGTCAAACAACTCACACAACCCAAGAGTATGTCTTTCATGAGTTTTTCACTCCACAATAACAGCTAGACCATTCAGTGATTACCATTTCATGGATGTGAACAGACTTATGCTCTTTTAAAGCAGAATGAGGGTCCGAACCTACTCAAGATAAAAAACTGAAAATCAGAACAACCAGGCAGAATAAAGTCAAGGAAAAATTATAATGTTTGTACTGGATTATTAAACCTAGCACTTATGTCAACTAATACAATATTATACACAATGACTGGAAATTGGTTTCACGTCTTTTCAAAATGTTCTTAGATTGCAATGGTAGAAGAATAGTAAATCTGAAGAAAGATTGATCAAGTAGAGCCAGTAATGTTACAATATTATCTAGGACAATGAAATGGAAGAAAAATAAATAAAAAAAATCATTCTTCTTCTCTAAGAAAGACTCCGGTAATGCTTCTCTTACTTTTTTCACTTCATTACGCAGATAAAACTGTTCTTTTAAACTGGGTTGTTGCATGACACTTACCACCATATGCAACAATGTCGACCTCTAGATGAGCCTGCAAAAGATAAATGCATAAACATAAGAATGTAAAGGGCCCTGGATCAAATCAACCACTTCTTTGAAAAATAAAAAGATGGTTTTCTCATGGTCACTTGTATATATAATCACTTAATAAACTTTCAGGGGTTGGCCTGGTGACAATAGACTTGAGCCTTGGGGTTTGCTCCCTTTCAAGGTCTCAAGTTCGAAACCCACTGGGTGCAAACAATTTCTGAGGGCCATCGGACTGGGTAAAACCCGAATTAACAGTGGTGCACTTGCGGGAAACTCCTTGCCGAGGGCCTGTGCACCCCCGGGATTAGTCGGGGCTCTTAGAGACTCCGACACCCGGTGCAAATCAAAAGTCAAAAATATATATAATCACTTAATACAGATAAGAGATTTTACTATTCTCTCTTACAACAGCAAATCTGCATCCATGATACTAAATAACATTAGTAATTAATGGACGCATACGCAACAGCACAATGTTAACCTCCAAATAAATAAGATTGGAAGTCCAAGAAAATCAGTCTACAATTCTACATATCGTGATATCGAAGATTACTACAAGTCTCACGAACGACAGTTCCAGAGTATGTTAAAGATAGTCTTTTTGCAACTAAAATGAACTCGGTCAACATAAATACAGCTTAAATCAATGACCACTTCAACTAAGAAATTCACATCTTCACACATTTTTCTTCTGCTCTATTTCCAAAAATAACCACCTAATCAAGGTCATCAAACAGATAGCAGACCACAATGGCAGAGCCAGACGAAAAATCGGTAAATGTCAGATCCAGTATTTCTGAACCACTTTTGCCACTACACTAAATGTTTTTTATTTATTTCAAGGGGGTTCAAAAATTTATATATACACAGAAACAATTACTTTTACCCTATTGCACAATGTTCTTTGGATGAATTTATAGCTAACGGTCATAATTCCAGCTAACTACACGTCTGATCCTAATGGAAGAAAATTAACTACAGAAAACTAAATAGCATATAATTTATAGCTAAAGGGCATTAATCTAGCTAATTGCACCATAAACCTAATAACCAGTCAGAAACTATTAAACTCAGGTTCAGAGGTTAATGCTCAACATTAAACACATTAATTCATAACAGAACGTTAAAAATGTCAAAAAATGCATTAATTTGGATGGATGTGTGTATGTGAGTATTAAAAGGTGTTTTAAATCTGGAATTGGCGTACCTGACGAGCAAGGGAAAGAGCGTGATATTGCATACGAGGGCTACGTCCAATGTCGCCGAGGACCACCACTGCTGCCCTACCACTGTGGCGAATCCTCCCTCCACTTTCTCCTATCAAATTTTCCTAAAATTATCATGATCTGAGAATTTGGATATTTGTAAGCAAATCAATTGAATATCGTACCTGACCCTGACATGGTTGCAAATAAAAATTCTTCGTCGAAACAGTTTTGATATTAGGAACAGTTAACCAAATTCTTGGCTCAACGTTTGTTACAAATCATTCCACTGATTTATAGTGGAGTACTAGACGGGGATAGAAGGAGATCCGGAGAGAGAGAGATAGAGATCGGTGAAGAAATTTGGGGTGTGTTTGGTACTTTGAGACAAAAATGGAGTGCGGAACCCAATTGTTATTCTTTTGGACTAAAAATACCGAAATAGTTTAAAAAAAACTTGGTGACAATATATAAAATATGCTTTTGAATCGATGTGGTGCGTCTATTTTTTAGTTGAATTTTTTATTCCGGTAGGGTTAGTATTAGGGGCGGGCTAGTTCGAAAAACGGGTAAATATGGGTAGGTCTTTCTAATAGGTTAGATGTTTTAATTTCGTCCAATAAGAAGTTGTCACGTGGAAGTTAAATAATAATTATTTATAATTCAGCATTGACCTAACGGTCAAAGGGCATAAGTGAACCAAAAAGTGGATGGAGTTTTTAGCCCAATAAATGAATGAAGGATATTTTTAAACTTTTTCCAATAGTTTAGGGCATTTTTAACCCTTTTTCCGTAGTATTTATTTGAAGTTCTATATCTCCTCAATAATAATTCGTTGTTCGTAGAGAGATGCAATATAATTTTAATTTGTGTAAGTTTTAGTTCTTTCCTTATTGAGAGAGAGATGCAATTTTAGTTTCTCCTATGTCCTTCTAAGTTTTTTAACTTTTTCTTTTTCTTTTTTTTTGAAAATTTGACCGGTTTTACTATACTGACTTTGTTATAAATAGAATTTTATTTATGGTGAATGTCTATATTTAGAGAGATTCTAGGGTTTATTACTTGGTGGCTAAGTCACTCTCTCCCTATAAATAGAGGTTTCTATTCCATTGTAATTCATCCCAAATTAATAAGAATTCTCTCCCTCTACTTTTCTCTGCAATACTCTTCTTCTTCTTTTATTGTTTTAAAACACGTTATCAGCACGAGAATCTAACCAATTGAGTAGAAGCTTTGGGATTGAGCATAATGATTGTCAATTATTCCATGAACTTCCTTCATGATTAAATTCTGGATTTAAGGTAAGTATTTTATCGTATTTTTCTCTTTTATTCTATACTTTAATTTTAAATACAAGCAAAGACAACAAAGTTTGATTATAACTCTAATGAAGTTTATAAGAAATTATAACCACCTAAAGTGGTAAAATTTCTATGCCTCGCCATGATCAAATTCATGTATGATTGTGGGCAAAGAATTGAAAACCAGTCTCATTGAATTTGCTCCATTCTCATTCCCTTAAGAGAATGTGATAGCAGTATGTGATAAGTCTGAAAGAAGACAATATTATTACTATGAATGTATTAATGGATATGGACGTGGCAATAGACGAAATTATAATCGTCATCATTTGTGGTAATGAGAACAATAAGGATTCTCAAAATAATCTTTCACTCTGTGAAAAATATTTATCATCGATTTGACATGAGATTTTGTAAAGCACGTATAGATGATTATGGTCCATTCATGATGTGAATGTGACAACATCTGATTTATGAATAAATATTCAATCTTCAAAGAATATGAACGTGCTAGTGGTAGTGAATATACCGCACTCACCTCTAAAAGAAGGTTTGAGATGATATAAGAAAATAATGTCATTATTATGGCATGAATGGTCATTGGTCACGTACCTATTGTACGCCAAAATATTTTGGCATTGTGATTGTTAAAAGACAACGGTAATGCAAGAAACAGATCTTGCATATAATTTTAACCATAACCATAATGGTATAACTTTCTCTTTAAAAGAGATATTCACCATATGGGTGTTGATGAATATGTGGTACTACAAAATTAATTGAGAACTCTGCAAGAGCCAATTGTACTATTTTGGAGAAACACAATTAATTGCCAATAAGGTATTGTGTTGTAGTAAGTCTCAAAGAAACTTATTCAATTTTCAAAGTATACGCGAAAGCGGTTGATTATATTGAGACTATAAATAAAAGAAAGATTTAATATCTTCTATTACTACAACTTGTAGCGGGGTAATATGTATGTGAAAAGCTACCCACTTTATTCTCCAATTTGTACTACATAAATAAAAGAATGCCACAATAAAGTAGAAGTTTATTGATATAAAAACCCATATCATAATAAACTTGGAGTTCATTGATAATTGCACACGTCATGGTGTAAATCTGAAGTTTATCAGTATTGATAATTTATTCAGTTGGCATAATTGGTTTAGCCATATCAATTTAAGTATGATGTGCAAAAATAAAAGAGAACTCATATGGGTAAATATTAAAGAACTAGAAAGTTCTTTACGAATTCTCTAATATTGCTTGTTCTCATTAATTAATAAGCCAACAAAATTGGGATCGAATCCCATGAATTCTGGAAATATCAAAGGTGAATATGGGCCCATTCACCTGCCATATATACCACATAAGATGCATCTATTAGATGGTTACATGTGAGATTATTATTAACCTGCAACCTGGTGTTTGCGAGGTAACTTGCTCAGTAATTTAATTTCGTGCATAATTTCCATATTTTCCATTCAAGACAGTTTATCTTGATAAGTTGGTTTACATCACAGTTGGTTTAGCAAAATAATTTATTAAGTGCCTCTACTTAATAGCTAAACAATTGCTTGTGAGAACAAAGTTATCTATATCGGTTTGATATACATTATAAACCAAAGTATATTATTTTCTCCCCTAATAAGTGGTTCAGGGTCAGAAACCAAATAATTCCATCTTATTATTATTGATGTGCGGTGTATATTTTGATTAACACCATAACGCACAAAGATGGGTTCTCAAAGTTGAGGAAACAAGTTAGTTTTTCTAACATGAGGGGGAGACATGATAAATAATTGAGAAAAAGTTACGTGGAATGAATTATCATTTGTACATCTAGATCCTCGAATAAGATAATATGAACTTGAAGTTCATAAAAGGATAATTCATTTGCAATATATTGCAAAGCATGCCAGACGCATTTGCTGACCCAAAGAAAGTAACTATATTCTCACTGCAAATGCTCCTATTAGAATAAGTCCTAGAAGGACAAAGTCTATGGTACGCTTAAAGCGTATAGACAAATCGGTTTCAAACAAACTTCTTGACAAAGAAGATGAGCAAATGATCTAAATGATCATAATAAAGGAGGCAAGTGATCTAGAAGATCACATGACATAACACTTCATAAAATCTCATGAGAGATTCAGGTACCTGAATATATGAATGAAGAGATCTCTATGTTGTGTCTTTATGAAAAATAAGGAGGTTGGAACCGGTATAAAATGGTTGTCGACGACATCTATAATAGCGCTAAATATATATGAGGATCTCAAGTCTGGAGAAACAATTCAAGTAGAATTTGGTTTCCTATGAAAGACATGTAGTTTTGAACATGTAGTTCATACACTTGAAAGTATAAAGTCAATGGTATGTGCAATCAGTTTTCGATATCTTATATGTCTAGCATGACATGAAAACTTAAAGTCTATTATATGGCTTATATGACTTAACAATCCTTGAATGATTTAAATTGCTTAAAGCATATAGAATTCATAGTAATGAAGTACTACATCCTCAGTGCAATTTGTGCACAAATGTATCTTGCTATAATTATATGCATGATAATATGATAGCAAGAGTTTTCACCTCTATGTGAAGATATTGAACTGACGATTCCAACAAGATCATATGAAGACAATTCATCTCTATCAAGAACGATGATTTCAAGGTGCAATATATTCATTCAAGTTAATATGGCTAATTTGTTTATCAAATATCTACCAAAGATCTTTGAAGATGGTGCACAAGATTGGAATGCAAATGCTCATGTATGTGAATTGATGCTCTCATCAGGGGGAGTTAATACGCGTTGTACTCTTTTTCCCTTACAAGGTTTTGTCCCACTGGGTTTTCCTTGCAAGGTTTTTAACGAGGCAACCAAAAGGCGTATTATTAGATATGTGTACTCCTTTTCCTTCTCTAGAATTTTTTTCCCACTGTGTTTTATTTTAGTTAAGGTTTTAACGAGGCACATTATCTGTTGAATAGACATTCAAGGGGGAGTGTTATAAATAGAATTTTATTTATGGTGAATGTCTATATTTAGAGAGATTCTAGGGTTTATTATTTGGTGGCTAAGTCACTCTCTCCCTATAAATAGAGGTTTCTATTCCATTGTAATTCATCCCAAATCAATAAGAATTCTCTCCCTCTACTTTTCTCTGCAATACTCTTCTTCTTCTTTTATTGTTTTATAACAGACTTGATTTTTCGATTTTCCTATTAATTGTCTTTAACAAAGTTGTTATGTTACATAAATAAGGAAACGAATTTATTAGGACTTTTTATATGGTTCAAATGAGGAAGAATTTAATATGCTTATTCCTAAATTGTAGAAAATTTATTAAATGACTCTTCTTAAATATTAGAAAAATAAACAAGTGGCTTTTTTGTCTAGTGTGAATCATATTTTAAAAGGGTAAAAAAGACGAACGACATTTCACTAAAGACCTTCGTGCTTTTAGTATAACTAGTCTTAGGGTACGCGCTTTGCGCGTGTAACTATATCTGTAAGTATATATTTTTTTGAAATATACGTAAATATAATTAGACAATAAAGATGATGAATGTTATGTTCTTTCTAGTTAGCTGGCTCAAAAAATAAAGAAATCATGTCCTGCAAAAGTTTACTTATGTCTTATTTTGATTTATGAGGACTTATGTATGAATATCTTATGAAAATTATGGTTATTTTCTATAATCTAATACTGGAAACAAAACGCAATATTACTTTTATCACGACCTTTCAAAGACTTATCAAAATACCATATATTATACGTTGAGTCTTTTGGTCTTTTAGAGATTACGGAATGAAAAGGTTGGCCATATACTTCCTAAAAAATTGATAATGACAATGTTAAGTCTAAAGTTAAACCAATGTTGAGTTAATATTTATAATAAAAGGGAAAAAGGGTCTGATTTACCTCTTTACTTTGATAAATAGTATGCTTTAAACCTCCGTTATACTATCGGTCCATTTAAAGCCTTACCGTTAGTAAAGTAGAAACAATTACCCTATTTTTAGCGGAAGTCCACCATGACAAGGGCTCACTTATTAAAATCCAATGTGGCCTGACATTTTGGGTGAGGTGGACGCCACCTCACCAAATTTTACTTTTTCCTTATTCTCTCTTTTGCTCTTTCTTATTCAGAGTATGTTGCTTTCATTACTGATAATTTTTACCCATTAATACCTAATTAACGTACAACGGTACAAGCCATCAATAATATAATCTTAATCAACACAAGAACCCACCCACCTCATCCCTCTATCTTAGCGAGAAACAAATCATATTTTCTTCATTCTTATCCATATAACCAAGAAACCATTGGAGAAGGCAACCAAAGAGAAAATCTTTAGTTTATACTTTGATGTCAAAAGTACCATTGAGTTTGGTGGTTCTCGAAACTGAATTTTGGGGCTCGCATTTAATGGTAACTGCTGTGAAATTAAGCTTTTGGTAAGAGATTGAACTAATAATACATTTTGCAAGATACTTCAGTTGGGTACCTACAAGAAAGCTGATCTACAGTGGCGACTTTAAGTGGCGACTCACATGGTCGCTACAAAAGATTAGGGTATAGCAGCGATTACTGTTGTCGCCGCTGAAAGCAACCTATCAGGGACGACTAAAAATGTGTCGCTACAAAAACTAGTGATTTCGCCACAGCCCCGGTAAAAGCCACAAAAGTATTTGTGATGACTTTTGTTGTCGCCACTAAATCTATCATATTCAGTCACCCCTAATTATGGCTGTCCAACGGGACAGGACGGGACGAAATTAACGGGACGGGATGACATTTAAGTGGGATGGTGGCGGGACGGTGGACAAACGGGACGAAACGGTCGTCCCATCCCGTCCCGCTAACAAACGGGATGGGACGGGATGGGACGGGACTGAACGGGACGGGTTCATGGGCCTTAAGTGTATTTTTTTTAATAAAAAAAACATCTAGTTTTTTGAAAATTACTATGTTTTTAAAGTTTGCAACGACTAGATTTTTGACTTATTTAATAAACTTAAATGTTACTATGTTAAAACGAAAATTAGAAAACTAAGTAAAGAATTTTAAAATATTAAAACAAAAGACTTGTAATGAAATATTCTAGTAAATATAAATTTATAATAGAGTTATAATTTATTTAATATAATTTCAAAGTATTAACTATTAAGTAACTAAGACAATTCATAAAAATAATTCAACGCTTAGAGCGTTTTATTTTATTAATAGAACTTTCAAATCTCAAATGCAAATATAATTCTTTTGAATAGCACCTAATCTACGCAGCCACCTTCTAGGAAGGGTTCTGTTTGAACTAGGCCTCTTAGTAGCCAATTACAAATTATCATACTAATATTTGTAAGCTCCTATATAGCTTCTTTGTAACTTATCAATAATATCTCTCGGACATTCTACTGGAATTGGCAATGTTGATTGATGTTCCATGAGCTCCATGCCGTCATCGCTCCCAGTGGTAAGTATCTCATTGTATTCTTCTTCTTCCCTAGTGGTTAATTTTCAAAACCAAGATTTCTTCTTTCTGAATTAATCCAATCTCTAAATAATACGGAAATCTCTAGACTGTCCTCCGCTAATGAATGTCTATGATCTCCAATTTGAAATCTTGCCGCGCTAAAAGCACTCTCCGATGCTACTGATGATGCTTGAATAGCCAGGATATCTCGGACCATAATTGAAAGTGTTGGAAAAGCCTTGCCACGCTCCCTCCATTATGACAAAAGTTGTTTCTTGCCTTCATCGTCTTTAATATTTTCCAATCCTTGATTACGATAAGAATCAAGTTCATCATCATTAGAGGAATCAAAACCTGTTATATCATCCATATCTTCCCATAAAACTCCGCTCCAGACTTATAAGTAGAAGGAGTAGTTTCAGTACCAGTTGTATCCATAGATTTATATTTATCAAACGTTGATCTAGCATAAGAATATATGCTAGCTTGGCAGTTTTCGAGATGGTTGTTCATTTTCTTGAATTTCTAAATTCTCATAAATTTTACGAACAAGTCCCTTTGCACCTCTTAGTTTTAAGGATGGGTTAAGTAGAGTAGAAATTAAATAAACTTCGGGAATAGGAAAAAAATACTTTTTAAAATTTTAAATTATTTCTTTAATGGCCGGTGCATAAGTTGGATTTTTTTATACTTACCAAATACAACAGAAATTCCACAAATATACCATAATATTTGTGTAACAGTAGGATAATATATACCAGAAAATTGTTTTGTAGCATAATAAAATTTTTCTAAAAATTTAGTAAGCTCTCTGATCTCATCCCAATCAGAATCAATAATTTGATCAACAGGGTAAGCATTATGCATATTAAATACCTTTTGGATAGGCACCCGATAATCATAAGCAACTGTAAGCATTTCATAAGTAGAATTCCACCTAGTACAAACATCTTTTGGAACTTTTCTAAATGGAAGGCCAGCACTAGCACATTGTTGAGCAAATTCACGAATTCTACTTTGTTTATGAGCACGAAAAATATAGCCACAAGCATGTTGTATTTTACTACAAGCATCAAAATATAAATTAAGACCATATAACTGCATTTCCTCTGTTATCGTGGATAACCAGCTCTTTTGGTTCTTACTTGTTCGTTTAGTAATTCCATTGTGTCATCTATGATGGCAATTAAAATTTAAAGAATGGTTCAAGCTGTAAATAAATGTTGAAGGCTATTTGAAACTAGTGAATTGACCTATATATGTTGGTCAGTTAATATATAGAATGATCTACAAAAAGTTTCCTGGGGAAAAAAGATGAAATAAGAACAGACCTGGAAAGAAAGAACGGAAAAGCTTGTTGGTAATACACTAATACACCTTTGCATTAGTAGTGGTTGCTTGAAATATCTAGAATATACAACAAGTGTTCAAATAAAAAGCATTTTAATTAAAACCACTTCACAGAACCTGTGATATATTTTGTGCTATTGGATTATCTAATTTTATCTTTTGTTGTTATTTTAGTTCAGTTATTTATATTACAGATAGTGGACAACTGTAGAGTATATTAAACTACCACACTGTTTGCTATTGTGGTCATAGACCAGTAATAACTAATAAGTAAGTAGTTGGTTCAGCTAAATCTTGCTTCTGCAATTTGTATTCTTTTTTCCACAATTCAGTGATATTCAATAGACTTAAAGATGTTTAAGTCGCACGAGGTTGACCTTATTGTGCACGGAAAAAGGGATAGAATTGATATTGCACTATGAACACTTCATCTCATAGGATATAGTTTTTCTTGTAGGTCTTCTGAACACACTTTATCTCTGGAATTTAGTTTATGAGTTTCTTGAAGTGCACATCTTATTCCAACCAAAGTAATATGAGATTAAAGCATGAATGCAGTGAAAGGGGGTAACTTTAGTCTTCATTTTGATCGTGACTTTAAAAAGGCATATTAATAGGATTAATTCATTCCATTTTTATGGTATCAAAATGTGTTGTCTAACAAATCTTTCGAAATTTCTTAAAGGTGGTAACGGAACTGTCCAAAGTGTGCGCAAACGATAACGGCATGCCGTCTTATGGAACATCACAAAGGTGCTGCACATGCGGATACGCCAACATTATTTCCTAGAGGTTTTGTTCAGGATTTTTCTTGCACCTGTGACTGCATTCTAGGATACGAGAGAAAGTCATGGTCTTCAGGAGGAAATGATTTTAGCCAAGGAGGAGCTCCAAGATATTTTATTTTTATCACAATTACTTTTTTGCGTGTTTCATGTGTATACACAATTACTATATATTATGAATTCGTTAATAGAAGTTCATGTATCATTCTGTTTGAAAATTGTCTTCAATGGTGTCTCTTATAATGTTAATGGGTTGTCCTAATATACATTTGTGCAATGTTAGTATGAATTTGATGCTGAATATTTTTTTTTTAAAAAAAAATCAAATACAACTATTTGGGTCGACCAAGGTCGTCACTAATACATAGTTATTGTGGCGATAAAGACCTGCCACAGAAGGCACAAAGTTTTTGTGGCGACAACAGTCGCCACAACAAGTCATTTTTCAATGTCAACTTTTGTGGCAAGTATAGTCGCCACTATTGAGGCTTATAACATTTAGTAACGGTTTTACTGGGAGCGACCTTATCGTCGCTGCTAATTGTTTTTAGTGGCGACCTTTGGGGCTTTTGTGGCGATTAGTTTCGCCACAAAAAGGCCAATTTCTTGTAGTGATCGTGTTAATGCATGAATGTTATTGGATACTTCAGATCTAGTGGTTCTTTTTTTATTTATTTGGAAGTCTTCTTTCTTATGAAGATGAAAAGAAAAACTCTGCTCAAAAGTTAAAATCTGGCCGGAAAAAATGGTGGTTGGCGAACCTAAGCTTTCCGATCAACCAAAAGGTTTCCTCGACTTTTAACCTACTCCATTTTACTTTCTTTTCCTTCATTCCGTTTAGTATCAAATTCATCAACAAATCTCTCTCTCTATATAAGAAAGAAACAAAAAAAGAAGAGAAGAAGCAAAGCAAAGATGCGTGGAAGGGGAGATAGCAGCGGCCTGAAAATTAGAAAAGAATGGAGAGGAAGGACGAGAAAAAGAAGAAAAACCTAGAATGAAAAAAGAATATTCAGAAGTGATAACTAATAGTAGTATAATTAATTATATCATCCTATCAAAAGATGACACATGTAGAGTTTGAAACAAGAATTTTTGCCACAGTGGACTTCCTAGGGGCAATTGTTTCTACTTTGTTAACAGTAAGACTTTAGATGACCAATAGTATAATGGAGGTCAAAAGTATACTATTTATTAAAGTAGAAGGATAAATCAGGTCCTTTTTCCTATAATAAACAATCTAATATAAAAAGGAAGTTTTATCTATAAAACTTAGTGCAACAAAAAAAAAAAAAATTACAACTCATTTATAATATACTGTATCTTACTACTTTATCCTTATATTTTAAATTTGTATTTTCATCAATTTGACTCTTGATACTATAGTATGATTGATTTACTCTAGTTTCGAATTTTTTAACTGGCAACGCTCTTCTTACAAAAAAAAGATTATGTACCTTAATAGTTTTGTCAATTTGACAAATAATTTACTTATATGATAAATTTGAATAAGAATTGAATGAAGACTAATTGTTTGTTCTCAACATCAATAGAAAACTTTTAGCTTTTGTTAATTTAAATTCTTAATATTAGTTAGTCCCAAGTTTTAAATATTAACCCTATTTATAACCTTATTAAATAAGAAATCTATTTTCAAATAGTAAAAAAAGCCACGGGATAATTCGCTAATCTAAATCAACAAAATTTTGTGTATCAAATTCTTCTTTATTATAATTATTTAACACAATAGTTTGTAAAACAGATATTGGAACACAAAAAAATCAAAGTCGGAAACTTTTGAGCCTTTATTAGAACTCCTTTTAGGTTTGAGAGTTTTATTCTTTGTGATAAAAGTATAACCAATTAATTTTGTATAAATTTTATATTCAATTCATTGTATAGTGCTATTCAGTTAGTTATGTTTTTAATTTTTTTCTTTTTTGCGCCTTCTTCCACGTTTCAATTGATTAAGAGATAAATCAATTCTCATTGAGGTTTATATGGATATAAAACATCATCTGTGTTGGGCCAAACGCACACGCAAGTATACGCGATCGTCAATTAATAAAGTGAGTAAAAGTCGGATGTCGATCCCACGAGGACTTGTGATTAACTATAAACTAAATTAGACTATGCTAATTATCTAAACAAGAATTAAACATAGAAGTATTTGGTTCTAAACTAATTAAATAAAGAATATAAATAATGAACTTTTAACAGAGAGAAAGAGCAGATTTTTATGATATCAATGTAATGAAAACGATATAGGGTTATGGGCTATCTAACATTCCTATTGTATTCTTCAATTGAATTGACTAACTAATTTATCGAGTTTATTGGTTGACAGGGTTAATATTGCTCATAAGAATCTGTCGAGTTCTTACTCGCCTATTCAAGCTAACCTAACGCCTATATGTCTATGGAGTTAGAATCAACAAGAACACATTTATAATTCCTGTATTTCAACCAAGCAAGGCAATTAGGTATATGTCTATCCTAATTGCGAATCCGTTCCCCGATGCCCAGGTTCAAGAACTTGCTCTACTCAATCATATATGCAATCTAGAATTCCCACTTACGAGTTCAATTCAAGATTCGTAGATAGTATTCAATTGGTGATCAAGCAATCAAATAATTAAGTGCAGGATTAAATAAATAAACCAATATGATAAACTAAGCAATCAAAATCAATATCCGAATAACAATAGTCATGAAAGAACCACAACCCTAGAACGTGAAGTTTAGCTCCACATAGACATGGTAGCCAAACAACAAATTATACAAAGAAACATAAACATTACTAAGTTTGGTGGAAGAAAAGATGAAACCCGATGAATTTCGGCCTCCACGGCGGCTCTGTGTCAAAAGTATGTCCAACCCCCTCAAAATACCGTTTTTTCATGTATATATACCAAGTAGGGTTGGTCCCTAACAATTATACCTTCTCCAATGTGAAAAGGGATACTTTTCCCGAGTTTGACTAGCGCGGTCGCGCTAGTCACCGCGCTAGTGGCCGCGCATATTGCCCAGTATTCTGCCTGACGAGCGCGGCCTGAGCGCAATCGCGCTATTGACGCTCACTTTTCACCCATTTCCTTTTAGAATTTGGAAAGACGTAAAACATGAAAGTTGTAGCCCTTTAAGTTAGCTTTCCAACCATATATTGTGGAGCCCAAATGGATTTCTGAGCAAAAATTTATGTGTATTTTACTAGACAGTGCGCAATATGCCTACTCGAGTCTTCGTTTGTTCTTAACTATCAAAGTTGACCCCTGACACGATCCCGGCTTAATTCCTTGGGCTTTTACTCAGACTTCAAAGCTCCAAATCACTTGAATTCATTCCATAACATCTATATAGCTCGAAATCACTCCTACAAGGCATAAAACACACCGTTAGTGCAAAATACTAGCGATTAAAGCGCAAACTCAACTAAAGTGCAGTAAATTAGAGTGTAATAATCGACTAAAATACGCAATTATAGCCTATCATTAACACCCACACTTAAATGTTGCTCGTCCTCGAGTCAACTAAAAATTTACTCTATCTATGAGCACTTAACATATTCGAAGCACACTACACCAATGATTATGGCTGATAGCAACAATTAAACTCTAGCATATGCAATCATCATACACTTCCCTTTACTTATGTCATTCTTAAAAAATATTCAAACAAAGACAATATGCTCACAACAATCCTAGCCTCAAAAACCGACTCAATGTCACAATGCACTCATGGCTTGAACACCCAACATCCTAGAGAAGTCTAATAATGTTACCTATCCTTCGTGAAACTATGTGCCCTCACAACCAAAGCATAGAAAGTAAAATCAATCCACACATTCGAATCTCATGCTCACATATATCAAAGAAAATCGCTCACCCTCACAAAAGAAGTCACATGCATGTAATTGGTACCATAGGCTTGCCCTTAATGTAAATCTCTACTAATGTAGGCTCGCTCGATCTAAAATCAATTAGGTCTTTTTCATGGTTGTAATGTAGGCTAAGGGACGTGTAGGATATATTTAGGAATAGTGACTAACCCTCCTAAGCACTTTAACACACCACATAATCAATTTTAAGCATAAATTCTTCAATCCACTTCACTTTCACAAACAATATCACCCCAAAAATGCTCCCTTCTTCTTTAAGCACTACATTAATTCATACCCACTATCAAGTACAAGACAACAATGTATTCATCTCTTTTTTTTTCTTTCCAGATTATTCTTTTTTTTTCAATTTCCGCTAGTGGTGTATTATTTTAAAAAAATAAGTGCATCTTTCTTCCTTTTATTGGTTCCACTCAAAAGCCACCCCACACTTAGTTCCTTCTTACTTCTTTTAGCGTTCAGCTCACAATTAAAGTGCTTTAAGAGGAAAAGGGATCAAAACAATGTCAATTAAGAATAAAAAGGGTATAGGCTTGTAATGTGGATGCCAAATAAAAGTCTATAGGCTCAAAAGGGTTGACTAGGGATAAATTTTATTTGTCGTAAGCAATTAAGCTCAAAAAGATCAAAGAAAGTCTAAAATCATTTTTCAAATCGAGCATCACCTAAAATTTCTCTTCGACTCACAAACCGGGCAAGTTCTAGACACAAGTACAATACATGGACTACACAAAAACCTCACCACACATGGCACATGACTCACTAAGGACGATCCCATTCCGACTCTCAAACAAATGCAAGTATTCACGGAGTCACGAGATACTAAGCATTAAGCACAAAGTGAACATAAGTCAAGAAAATGAGACATAGGCGCCACAAAATATGCTATCCAAGTAAGCAAGGCATCATCAATAAATTCAAATCATAGGGAAGATACTACACATGCCAAAGCATAAATATACTACTATCAAACAAGTCAAGGGCGCCTAGGTTTATCTCATCTTTCTTCCTCCATTTTATTCCCTAAACTACTCTAAAAGAAAAAACTACCCGGTTCAAACTACATCCCATGGAAAAGAACCGAGGCAAAAAGAAAAACCACGGGGGATTATTACTACCTAAAGAAAGCTAAAAGACATATTTTGTATTTTTTGTTTAGACTTTAATCCCTCAAGAAAACTGTCTAGGAGATCCATCGTCGGGAAATTTTCAAATTTTTCAATTTTTTTTTTTTGATTTTTTCTCATAGCTACTAAAATAATACACAACTACAAAAACAAAAATAAGAAGTTAATATTTTTCTAACATCCTACTACTAATTATATAGAGAAATTTTTTCACCCCACACTTAAAAGAGTGCAGTGTCCCCAATGCACAAACAAAGCAAAATAATAATAGAGGTGGTCAAGAAACTCCCTGAAAGGCCAAAGGCCGAAGCAATAGTGGCTCTCGAGGTACTAAGACTTCCCCCAAATCATGGTCTTTTGTGTGGGTACTCCACACTTAGTTCTCACTATCTAGCTTGCTTTTGCACTCTTCCAATGGCTTTGCTTCCTATGTTTATAATCCTACAAAACAAAAACAACACTACAATGATAATAGAAAAATAACAAAAAAATTATTTAAAAGAAAGCAATAAAGTTGGGTTGCCTCCCAACAAGCGCCTAATTTAAAGTCGCGGCACGACTTGAACCACTTTTTGCCTCCACCTTGAACTTATGAATTGTACCCCTAACAGGGCATCCAGTATGTGGCTATGCTCCTTTGGTGGGGCTATAAAGATAACCAGGCCAAGTAATAAATTTTTAACTCTGCACTTCTCGGCCTTTAGATGAGGAATGTAATTTTTGCTTTTTGGCACAACAAATTCAAGAATATAGACACTCTTATACTCACCCTTTGACTCCCTCATAGGCTCAGATGGCTCGATTACAATCTTACTATCTAAACACAATGTGGAAAAATAATTGGAATGAGGTCTAATACACCCTAACTCATGAATTTTACTACTATTTGCATCCCCATATTTACACGCACTCAAGTCTCCTAAAGTAATGTTATCTACTCCCTCATATGACTCTAGAGCACTCTTCTCAATATTTGCATCCTCAAGAAAAACATGGTCTAGTGATTGGTATTCTCGTTTTAGCTCCTCAATTTGGTCTAGAAGAATTTTTTCAGCTTCATACAACTCATTATTTATTTGTTGGGCGTTACACGCATCAACTTTTGTGCTCAAATCTGCATCTAAGTTATGTACAGCCAAGCAAAAATTATCAATTTTATGTGCAAGTTCATCTTTCTCCTTAGACCAATCATTCACCAACGTTGTCAGAAGACAACGTCGTTCCGCATATTCACCTAATCGAGAATATACGTCCCAATACCAACCCTTACTCCCATATTCAAATTCAGACCTCCCAGATGTCATGTTGAGAGAACTAGAAACACACTAGGAGAAAAGTCAAATAGTTATAAAATTAAAAATATTTACAAAAATAGAAGAAAAAAAAACTTGTAAAGATAAAAGTAAAAGTTTTAATTTAGAAAAATAGTTAATTTCTAAGTCCCCGGCAACGGCGCCAAAAACTTGTTGGGGCCAAACACACACGCAAGTATACGCGGTCGTCAAGTAATAAAGTGACTAAAAGTCGGATGTCGATCACACGAGGACTTGTGATTAACTATAAACTAAATTAGACTATCCTAATTATCTAAACAAGAATTAAACCTAGAAGTATTTGGTTCTAAACTAATTATATAAAGAATATAAATAATGAACTTTTAACAGAGAGAAAGAGCAAATTTTTATGATATCGATGTAATGAAAACGATCTAGGGTTATGGGCTATCTAACATTCCTATTGTATTCTTCAATTAAATTGACTAACTAATTTATCGAGTTTATTGGTTGACAGGGTTAATATTGCTCATAAGAATCTGTCGAGTTCTTACTCGCCTATCAAGCTAACCTAACGCCTATATGTCTATGGAGTTAGAATCAACAAGAACGCATTTATAATTCCTGTATTTCAACCAAGCAAGGCAATTAGGTATATGTCTATCCTAATTGCGAATCCGTTCCCCGATGCCCAGGTTCAAGAACTTGCTCTACTCAATCCTATATGCAATATAGAATTTCCACTTTCGAGCTCAATTCAAGATTCGTAGATAGTATTCAATTGGTGATCAAGCAATCAAATAATTAAGTGCAGGATTAAATAAATAAACCAATATGATAAACTAAGCAATCAAGATCAATATCTGAATAACAATAGTCATGAAAGAACCACAACCCTAGAACGTGAAGTTTAGCTCCACATAGACATGGTAGCCAAACAACAAATCATACAAAGAAACATAAAAATTACTAAGTTTGGTGGAAGAAAAGATGAAACCCGATGAATTCCGGCCTCCACGGCGGCTCTGTGCCAAAAGTATGTCCAACCCCCTCAAAATACCGTTTTTCCATGTATATATACCAAGTAGGGTTGGGCCCTAATAA
This sequence comes from Nicotiana attenuata, assembly GCF_001879085.1. Taxonomy (NCBI): domain Eukaryota; kingdom Viridiplantae; phylum Streptophyta; class Magnoliopsida; order Solanales; family Solanaceae; genus Nicotiana; species Nicotiana attenuata. Next base: position 15,447,741 of record NC_031998.1, read on the forward strand.
TTATACCTTCTCCAATGTGAAAAAGGACACTTTTCCTGGGTTTGACTAGCGCGGTCGCGCTACTCATCGCGCTAGTGGCCGCGCATATTGCCCAGTATTTTGCCTGACGAGCGCGGCCTGAGCGCGGTCGCGCTATTGAAGCTCGCTTTTCACCCTGTTTCGTTTAGAATTTTGAAAAACGTAAAACATGACAGTTGTAGCCCTTTGCGTTATCTTTCTAACGATATATTGTAGAGCCCAAATGGAGTTCCGAGCAAAACGTTATGTATATTTTACTAGACAGTGCGCAATATGCCTACTCGAGTCTTCGTTTGTTCTTAACTATCAAAGTTGACCCCTGACACGATCCCGACTTAATTCCTTGGGCTTTTACTCAGACTTCAAAGCTCCAAATCACTTGAACTCATTCCATAACATCTATATTGCTCGGAATCACTCCTATAAGGCATAAAACACACCGTTAGTGCAAAACACTAGCGATTAAAGAGTAAACTCAACTAAAGTGCAGTAAATTAGAGTGTAATAATCGACTAAAATACGCAATTATAGCCTATCATCAATCTGCCAAAGATTAGTTGTATTGAGCATGAATTTCCTTGTGCCTACAAACCAGATAAGTTGCCCTTAGTCGAGTTTCTTTCTCAAGATGAATCCCCAGCCCTATGAAACTCAAAACAAAATACCACCCAAGCCTCCAGATATTGATCATGATAATTACATACACAACAACCTACAAAATAAACCAACCTTCAAGGAAATGCTAACAACCTCTAGCCCAATGATCTTTGCCTCAACTATAAACCAAAACGACTTGGAGCAGTCAGAGACTACCCTCGTAGAAGGAATGATCGAACACGTATGTTGCACCACTACTTGAAGAAGAAAATTCAAGAATTATGGCAGCCAACGGAGGATTTCCAATTGATTGATCTTGGTGAAGATTATTACATAATTAAGTTCAAAAAAAAGGAAAATATGGAAAAAGTTATTTAGCAAGGGCCTTGGTTCATCAATGGTCATTTTCTTTCCATTACAAGATGGAAACCAAATTTTGTGGCATCAAAAGAAAAATTGACAGCATCGATAGTGTGGGTTAGACTCCCTCAATTGCCTACAGAATTTTATGATGGTAAAAACCTAGAAAAAATTGGAAATGAAATTGGACGCCTACTGAAGATTGATGTTTGTACATCAACCACGCTAAGGGGACGTTATGCAAGACTTTGTGTAGATATTCCTCTAGAAATCCCAGTCCAACCCTTCTTATATGTTGGACACCACAAACAATACATCCATTATGAGGGAGAAAACTTCCTATGCACAAATTGTGGAAGACTTGACCACACACTAAAATAATGTAGTTATATTCGGCAAGATAGCAATGCCAATAAGGAGGCAACCAAGGAACAACCAACAACAACAAAGCTAGAAAATCAACAAGAGGAGTGGAAAACAGTGACTTTCATCAAAGGAAGGAAACAAGGTATAAGAGGTAATCAACAAACTATCAACAAGATAGTCAAGAACACTAATGGTCCAGGTATCTCCATTAAATTGTTCAATGCAAGTACTGGTAAGTATCTAGATACTCAATTTTTACGGTATAAATCTAAGGATACTAAGGATACCATAACCTCCATAGAAATGAATGGTACAAGGAATCCGGCCACCATAGCTAAGGAAAAAACCACCATTCCAATAAAAAATAATTTTTCACTCTTGAATAGTGAGTTAATGGTTTTAGATGAAACCACTAATGAAAAGAATCAATATTATAAATATAAAATATAGCCATACAAATGAACAAATGTCCACCCCAAATGAAGACATTGACATGTTGGAAAATAACGTGTCTACTTCCAAAAAAAGAAAAAATAAAGCCATGCAAAATATCTCTCTAAAGGACAAAACTACCCCCTACTAATAATAATCCTACTGTGCCTACTATCCAACAAAACCAACAAATTAGTAATAACCCAAACTTAACTAAAAATCCGGATCAAAATCTCTCTTTAAGATTTGATAATCTTCCCACCCCTAAGCATGCCAGCCAAATGGCAATGAAAGATAGTAACATAGAACAAATTTCCTCCAACCAAGAACACGCAATGGATACTACATCCATGGAGGATCAGCCTATAAACCAAAGTATTGGGCATCCCAAATCCATGCAATTAGCAACCCCAATCATTAGCCTATCACCCAATCCCTCACACACTACCAATAACCCTATTCCCACGCCTGTTTCAGAGTCCTTAAGTATTCCACCCTCTATTCAAAATGCCAAAAATTTCCTCAACCCTAAGAAGAAGACACAGGCTCATACAAATTCTAAGGCAACACAGAGCTCTAGCAATGGACAATCTATCACCATTCCCCCCTCAACTAGAAAACCCACAGATAATTTATGTCTAACCCCTACAAGCTCAGGACTATCAACCTGCCTCGTGGATGAAAATGGGACTTATAGTCCATGCAGTCTCGTTCAATCTCCAAATCAATGGCCAGGAGTCGATTGTCATACTACACAACACACAATACCTAGCCCAGTTGGTAGCGAAGGGCATGAGGTTGGCCATGAACAACTATCTAAACCAAGTCTAGCTAAACAACATCCTACAACCCCTAGCTCCTTCAGTGAACCCACAACTAGTGCATGCAAAGAGAAACCAATGGAATTTGCCACCACATTTCAATCCAATCTACCCACAGAATGCTCTCCTAGACATGCCATTCTTCCCACCAGAAATGTTAACCCAACTCAATCCCATATTCATGCCATCGGAGAACCCTCAACCAGCTCAGGAACCACCTTTTCCTCAACCACACCAGCAACCTCCACCACCACCTCACCAAGCAGTTCAAGAGCCAGAACCAGTAGAAGCAAAAATGGAGGAGGAAGAGGAACCACTTAGCATAATCTTAGAACGACTCCTAGAGTTCTCAAATCTAGACGGGGTAAAGGTATATCTCTTCAAGGAGATGCAAGAGAAGAGGCATGTGCTCAATTGCCCACTAGCATTATACAAATGCTCGATGGACATCAGACCACCTCAGGATACAACGGTGGGCAACAGAGCCATGATTCTAGTTCCATCACTGAGAAGGAACCCAATACTGGGGATAGTGAGGGAGAATGGGGAGCCAGCAAAATCAAATCTTGATATCTTTATGAATCTTCCAACTAACTTCATCATTTGGAAAAAGGGGGTGGAAACAACGAAAATTTTAGAAGGAATTTTAGAGAAATGGTAGACACTGACAGGCCATGCATGGTTGCTTTGTTAGAAATCAGAATGGGAAACCATGTTGAGTTGCTTAATGACTTTGTCTTTACAGAGATGATAGAGGTTCCAGCGGAGGGTCAGGCAGGAGGCATCGTAGTGCTGTATAACCATGAGGTTGTGATTGTCCAGAATTTTATCCGTAGGAATCAAGAAATCCATGCAACAATAGAGGTACTACCTATTCGTAAACCTTGGCTTTTTAGTATAATATATGCTAGTACTAACATCCTTAAAAGAAATGTTATGTGATTGAAAACATTAGTAGAAATTACATAGGACCTTGGATGGTGGGAGGAGATTTTAATGATATTTTAGGTGCAGATGAAAAATATGGAGGCAGACCCCTGAATGACAATAGGGCTAAGTATCTTTGGTCAAAACTTAATAGTTGTAAATTACTTGATCTTGGCTTCAAGGGATGCAAATATACTTGGTCAAATCATAGGCATAAAGGTAAGGTCTTATAATAGAAAGACTTGACAAAGTATTAGGAAATGAGGAATGGGTAGGCTTATTCCCTAAAAGTTCTATAATTCACCTTCCTAAGACTTATTCGGATCATAACCCTATCCTAATAGAATTAATCCCTAGAAATAGGATTCTTCACAAACAACCCTTTAGGCTTGAGACCTTTTGGTGTAAACATCCGGAATTTCAATCTATAGTAAAAAATAATTGGTGTGACTCTGACTACTTTAGAGCTAGCCAAAATTTTGTGATGAACATTAAAGATTGAAAAGATAGAACTTTTGGTGATATAATGGATAAAAAAAGGAAAATTCTAGCACGACTAAATGGCATTCAGAATTCCAGGAATTATGCCTATAGTAATTTCCTCCAAACTCTTGAAAATAATTTAAAAGGACTATAATGATTTGCTTAAGATTGAAGAGGATTATTGAAAAAATAAGATCTAGGGTAATGCGGCTCAATGAGGGAGATGTTAACACAAAATTTTCACATTTGGGCCTCAAATAGAAAAAGGAGAAACAGGATAATTTTTTTTAAAGATGATGCATGGAATTGGATCAATGAACCACTCTTAATTATGTCACATGTCCAAAGCTACGTCACACATATTTTCACCACTTTACACTACAAAACAAGCAGGATTAGTCCGTTAAAATATAGCTCAACCCCTTGTCTTTTAAACCTAAGCGCATTAGACAATCCTTTGCTTAAGATAGAAATTAAAAGGGCTATTTTTTCCTTTAGACCTTTCAAAGCTCTAGGACTAGACAGACTTCATCCTTTTTTCTTCCAAAAATACTGGAAAATTATAGGCCCTTTAGTAGTGAAACTATGTCATGACATTTTTAGCACTCAAGAAATACCCAAAATAATAAACAAAACCTACTTTTGTGTAATCCCAAAAATTCCAAATGCAAATAACATTAGGAATTTCAGACCAATTGGGCTTTGCAACACCATTTATAAAATAATTACAAAAATTCTTGCAAATCGTCTTAAGCCTTTCCTTGAACAAATTATAAGTCCCTTTCAAGCAAGCTTCATGAAGAATAGAAGAGCTTCTGACAATGCAGTTATCATCCAAGAACTAGTCTCCAACTTAAAAAATTAAAAGGAAAACAAAGTCACATGATTCTTAAAATTGATCTGGAAAAAGCGTTTGATCGACTAGAGTGGTATTTTGTCCATCAAACTCTTCAATATTTCAACTTCCCTCCAAAATTCTCAAAACTGCTATTAAATTGTATATCAACAAGTTCTATAGCAGTTTTAGTTAATGGCTCCATTACAAACTTCTTTGAACCAAGTAAGGGAATCAGGCAAGGTGATCCCATATCACCTTATATCTCCATCCTTTGTCTAGAAATGCTATCAAAATATATAAATCATCAAGTTGATATTAGGAATTGGGACCCAATAACCACAGGGAGAAGATGTCCAAATTTTTTCCACTTGTTCTTCGCAGATGACCTTACCCTAATGGCAAAGGTCAATAAGAAACCATGCCATGCCATTAAGAGTGGTTTAGATTATTTTTGTAACTTGTCAGGATAATGTATTAATCCTACTAAATCCAAAATTCTCTTTTCAAAAAATTATCCTGAAACTCTTATTAAAGAAGTTACAAATACGTTAGGTATTAAGAAAAGCGAATTCTTTGGTACTTACCTAGGTTTTCCTATTTTAAATACATACCCTCGGCCAAGGGACTACCAATTCATAATTGATAAAATGCGGACTAAGCTAGCGGCTTGGAAGATGAAGTTCATCAATATAGCAGGTAGAACAACCCTATCCCAATCATGCCTAAACTCAATACCAAACCACTATATGCAATACACATTACTCCCTAGAAAGATCCTTAACAAAATTGATAAAGTTCAAAGAGATTTCATATGGGTACTACCACTGAAAGGAAGAAAATTCATCTTATTAAATGGTCCACTATTTGCCAACCAAAAGCTAATGGAGGCCTTGGAATCCATAATGCAAATTCTAAGAATTTATGCACTCTAGCTAGCATGGTATGGATAATGCTCACTAATACTACTACACCATGGGCTAGACTAATGATCTCTTCCTATGCATCTAGCAATGCTAAAAACAAAATTCTTTCATCTAGAAAAGTATTCAAAAAGGATGGGATTTATGTTCTAAGGGTATTATTTGGTCACCTCATCGTCATTCCAACATGAACATTTGGGAAACCAATTGGATTCCAAAGTTAGAAAACCTTAGGAAAACAATAGAGGGCCCCCTCTTAAATAAGGATTATTCCATAAAATTAAAAGACATCTTTGGTGGGGAAACTGGTTCTTTGATAAAATCTCCCTCATTATTCCAAATGACACTAAAAAAAACATCACCCAGGTAAGAATTCGTCTAAAGGGTCCAACTAGTGACATTCCAATATGGTCACCAACTACAAAAGGTTTTTTTACGACCAAAACTTGCTATAACCTAATTGAGCCTCCAAAAAGCACCCAAGTAGATTTCAAATGGATTTGGAAATTGGCATGCCCAAATAAAATCAAATTCTTCTTATGGCAATGTCTCCATAATAGGATACCTTGTAGAAAATACCTAGCCAAGATTGGCTTAAATATCGATCCAAATTGCCCTATATGTAAATGTAAAGAAGAGGAATCTATAACTCACATCTTCTTTAACTACAGGGCCTCTAAAAGTTTTCGGGACAGTCTTGGGTGGCAACATTACTATAATACTCAAGATGAACACTGGCTTATTCAGCTAAAAGCTTTTGACTACCCAATAAAAAATAATTTTATAAATTGGGACTCTTTCTTTCCGTTTGCTATATGGTTTTTGGTTAAATAGGAACAGTAACAATCAAAACAACACTGAAATTCCTATTAATGGTGATTATATTATTGAAAAGGCGACTGAATTCAAACTCCTCACTGAAAAAAGTATGTACACTCCTAAGAAAACTCCCATCAAATTTGGATGGCACAAACCACCAAAAGGATGGTTTAAATTAAATATTGATGCTAGTTTTAACAGTTGTACACAAAAATGTGGTCTGGAAGGTGTATTCAGGAATGCCAATGGACATTGGGTAGTGGGCTTTGGAAAACCATCCCATGCAAGCGGATCATTAGAAGCAGAAATAAAAGCTCTACTAGAGGGACTCAAAATAGCACAAGAATGGGGAATGTTCCCTCTTGAGATAGAGACAGATTACGTGGAGGTGATTCAATCTATCCAACAGGGCAATAGATTATATGATGACATTGTTAATGAATGCAGGTTGTTAATGCACTAGCAGAAGGAGATAACCCTCCAGCACACATTCAGGCAAGGGAATAGTATAGCTCATTAAATGGCTAAGAAGGCTGCGGATCAAACGGAAGGCAAAAAAACTTTTGTTGAACCTCCATCTTATGTAAAATGTATTGTGGAAAAGGAACTACTAGAACACTATGTTTTTGTCAAATTTCTATCTTATGATGCTTGCAACACTCTAGCAAGCGTAGGAAATCAAAGTGTCCTTAGTGACACTAAGTATGCAAGTCATGTACTAAATGCTACTTAATTATTAATATATATATATATATATATATATATATATATATATATATATATATATATATATATATATATATATATATATATATATTTCCTATTTGCTCAAAAAAAAAAATCATGAATTTCCTTGTTTTATATATACCTAGTAATTGAGCATAAGACATTTATCTTCTAAGAAATTTCTACTTATACCCATAGCGAAAATCATTCTATCCTTGGATTTTGGTACACCATGGGACAAAAAGACGGCAAAATACCAAATCAATCGAATCATATGTTATATAAAAAATAAACTATATGTTAACGTGATATTTCTATATAATATATAATTTAATTTGATTTTAAGGTCCTAATATATATAATTCAAATACGGAAAAATTTCGTAAATCTTTCTTAATTTCAAAATTTTAAATGGTTCGAATAAGGAGAGATTTAATATAAAAAAATTTAATTTAATTTGAAAGTCCCAAATATTAGGAAAATAATTAAATGATTATTTCTAAATATTAGGAAAATAGTTAAATGATTATTCCTAAATATTAGAAAAATAATTAAATGATTATTTCTAAATATTAGGAAAATAGTTAAATGACTATTCCTAAATATTAGGATAATAATTAAAAGACTATTTTGTCTAGTCTGAACTCTAATTTTAAAGGGTTAAAAAGGTGAAGAACATTTCGCTAAGGGACTTCGTGCTTTTAATATAGTAGTATAGAAGATAGATAGATAGATAGATAATGTTGACTTTGGTCTGGTCTGGATTGGAAGTAAGAATGCGTTTGCCCTTTATTTCATATCCTTAACTTAAAACTATTTTACTTATTTAAGTGACCGTAAATCACTCCATGAGAAATTCAGCGTTGAGTATATTGGTGGTTGACCTCTAAACCCTCATTGATTTGCGCTAATTAACCATTACAAAACCATGTGACTTTGGTTGTTAATTTGGTATCCACCCTATATATAATGCCTCTCATTGCCTAATGAATCAAAATTGTGCATATGCCACCTATTTTATATTTCTTAATTCTCTAGGATGTTTAAACATAGTTACTTTAACCTTAACTTTTATGTACTCGGTATAAATTTTACTTACATTATCATGTCACCTTAATGGTAATTAAAAGTAATTACTCCACTTTCAGAAATATCAGAAGACAAAGCGTAACAAAAAATTCATGCGACTTAGGGTCCGTTTGGCCATTAAAAAAAATTCCCTTTTTTCAAAAGACTATGTTAGAAAACTAAGGAAGAACCAGCAGTTCATGCACCAATGAGAATGCAATCAGGGGTGACTCAATGAAATCGGAGACCTAAAGCCAAAACTTAGGAAGATGTGAGGAAATAATATTAGTAATATGACAACGGTTGAACAATAGACATGATTAATTTAGATAACACAGAAAAAACTGTACGGTCTTAACAATTTTTCTTTCAAGGTTTTAACTTTTCTTTTGAATATTCCACAATACAACATTGTCTAATATTTTAAATTTGAGTTAAATTATGCAAATATTCACATCAAGTAATAAAATATTTGATAACTAGAATCAATGTAGTGTATTGAACAAAATGTTAATATTTTGTTAATTTAAAAAAATCTTACTAATATAAATAATTATAACTAATGAAAAAAATTTAAGGGCTTTTGACTCTTAGGGGCCTAAAGCAAAAGCTACATTGGCTTTACCCTAGAGCCACCCATGAATGCAACCTTAGTGTTGACAAGGGTTTTGGTTAACTTTGAGAAAGAAAATAAGCCTTCACCTTAATGCTTGGCTCGCAAAATATCAAAAACTTTGTTCTTTTTTTTTTTTCCTTAAAAACATAAAAGACACTAAATGTAATGTACATATTTAATAGCTGTAGCAGATATATGAAAGTAGCTAACGCAGCTTCATAGCTCACCTGAACTATGAAAACATCAGGTGCCGGAATTTTAACACACAAGTACCATAGAAGCATAAGAAACTGGACCAATGGCTTAAATATGAGCAATAAAGGACGGAGTATCTTTGGCAAGCTTCTAGGATTTGATGGCCACTGTGTCTGCATGATGGCAAAATAGTCGAAGTCAAACAACTTATACATAACCCAAGAGGATGTCTTTCATAAGTTTTTCACTCCACAACGACAGCTAGACCATTTAGTGATTACCATTTCATGGATGTGAACACACTTATACTCTTTTACAGCAGAATGAGGGTCCGAACCTACTCAAGATTAAAAACTGAAAATCAGAACAACCAGGCAGAATAAGTCAAGGAAAAATATAATGTTTGTACTGGATTATTAAACCAAGCATTTATGTCAACTAATACAATATTATACACAATGACTGGAAATTGGTTTCACGTCTTTTCAAAATGTTCTATAAATTGCCATGGTAGAAGAATAGTAAATCTGAAGAAAGATTGATCAAGTAGAGCCAGTAATGTTACAATATTATCTAGGATAGTGAAATGGAAGAAAAAAAAATCATTCATCTTCTCTAAGAAAGACTCCAATAATGCTTCTTTTACTTTTTTTCACACTTCATTATGCAGATAAAATTGTTCTTCTAAACCGGGTTGTTACATGACACTTACCTCCATATGCAACAATGTCAACCTCTAGATGAGCCTGCAAAAGATAAATGCATAAACATAAGAATGTAAAGGGCCCTGGATCAATGAGGTGTATCAACCACAATTTTTGAAAAATAAAAAAGTGGTTTTCTCATGGTCACTTGTATATATAATCACTTAATACAGATAAGAGATTTTACTATTCTCTCTTACAACCGCAAATTTGTTTACGAGATTTTATATATTTCGCTTTATCTTCTGATATTTTTGAAAGTGGAGTAATTACTTCTAATTACTATTAAGGTGACATGATAATGTAAGTAAAATTTATACCATGAGTACATAAAAGTTAAAGTTGTTTACCTTGAAAATTATAATAACAATTAGATTTGATTTTGTGGTTCTAAAATTATGTGATCTATTTTCATGCTAGTTGTTAGGCAATATATGTTAAGTGAAGGATTAGAAATTAAGATGACAGCTTGTAGATGGCTTAATAATCGAACCGAAATGGCTGGGAATCGAGGCCTCGAGCTTGCGTATACGGGGCCTCGAGGTCGAATCGGATGCCCGGTTAAGGGCAGTCGATAAAGGATTAACAGTTATGAGAGCTGTGATTGTGGCTCTTTATGACGAATAATGAGCAATAAATGAAGAACAATTAACAGAACACAATGAGTATAAATAATAAATGTAAATAAAGAAACCAAGAGAATGTGTTCAAGTTAGAGAGCAGAGAATATTCTTGTATTGAATGTGGTGTATTGTATCTTGTGTATCAGATGCCCTCTACAAAATGACAAGGATCCCCCTTATATATGGAGGGAAATCCCAACATAGTACATGAGTAATTATTACAAAGAAAAGTAGCTAGCACAGCTACTTACTAGTCTGGTACAGACTACTGTCTCCTTTACCAGTTTTGTCAGCTTTGATCATATGCCTTGGAAACTTCCCGCTAGTGCATCGTAGCCGATGGTTTGCACTGCCTCGAGGTCGATCATTACTAACCCTCGGGGGCGAACTCCGAGCTTCCCGGGGGTGATCTTTTTTGAGGCGCCCTAGTGATCATAAAATCAAGCCCTCTGATTTTTACCGTATACAGATAGTTTTCTTAGAATAAAATGATAAGAAACGATTTTGACACCGATTCCCTCGAGCCTCTTGCAATGATGTCATGCTTATGATGTCAGCTTTTCCGATAACTAAGACGTCCCATCGATACGTCTTTCCGAGGAACATTTGATGTAGCACCAATTTACTTTCTCAAGGCAATAATATCGCCGCCGATCCGTTTTCCAACAGGCATTGATTGCGCCTGTCGATCCGTTCTCCCAAGACATTGATTGTGCCGTCGAAACGTTTTCCAGAGGCATTGATTGCGCTGTTGGTTACACTTCCTCCTTTCTATAAATGGAAGCTTTCTTGAATCAAAAGTTCATTCAGTCATTCTTCAACAATCTTCGGCTCCTTACTTCTCTTCATCTTCATCCAATTTTATTTCCCATGTTTAAAGCCTGTAGCCGCAAGGTCATACGACGATGTTCTTGCCAGTTGTGTTATGGCTCTTTCTCAAAGCTTTCCCCTACTGAGTAGGATCGCATGGGTTTGTTGTTGTTGTTGTTGTTACTGCTGTCGTAGTTGGCTCGAGACGATGAGGGGAGGGGGCATTGGATTTTTTCCTACTCAGGTTGATATTCGAACTTTACACTGCTGCTCCGAAGGACGTTCAAACTTTACACAGCTGCTCACCTCCCTACTTCGGCTGGGTGTGGCGCTTCACCCCTTTTGCTTTCCGTGGAGTGAAGTGGCGCTACCAACTACTAACCTGCACGGCATAATGTTCCAAGAAGTGGACTCAAAGTAGCCGTGCCGGCAAGGCCTGCAAAGAGCTTTTGCTCTTTGGCGAGCCACGACCCCCTCTTCATCTTTTTCTGCTTCTTCATCGTTTTCTGCTTCTTCATCTTTTTCTGCTTCTGAGGAGGTTTTCGAAGACGTTGTTTGGAAAGACGAGATGAGGGTCCGAAGAAATGATTCTCGAAGGCATTGCTCCCGAGGATGTACCCCCGAGAGTAGATTAGACTTTTAGTTATTACCTCTGCTTCTTTGTTTCTGTATAAGGACCCTTCGTGGGCTTTTGTTGTCATGTGTAAGGTCCCTTCACGGGCTTTTTTTAATCATCGTTTATTAATGCAAAGAAGTTTCTTCAATTTGTCTCTGATTTATGCTGGATTTTCCTTTATTTGCATTTGTAAAGAATCTGAGTGCTTGACTCTATCGATCGATTCGAATACCGGGGTTCGGGTGTAGTTGTTTCCCCGATTCCTGATTGGTTGATACGATATCTTGTGGAGCCCTTTGTGATTCCTCGGGCTGAGCCCGAGTGGAATTGATTCAAGCTTGGGCCTTCGGGACCCCTGAGTGAGAATAGGGCTTCGAATTTATAGAACGAAACTTAGCCTTTCAGACCCCTCGATAGTCCTCGAGGGGGAAATCTCTCGGATGTCTGAGAACAAAGATAGCCTTTAGGCTTTCGAAAGCAGTCCCCGAGTGAGAATTTGCCCACGCTCGGGCGACCTGAAAACTTGTTTTAAACTTAGAGCGAAGATAGCCTTAAGGCATTATAGATAGATCCCGGACGAGGGTTCGCCTGTATTCGGATAGCCCCTGGATTACAGTAACTGAGAGGACGTTTAACTTGATCCTAAGGCGAGAAATAGCCCTAGGACTTTATTAGTGATCCTCGAATGAAAACTGGCCCGAGCTCGGGTAGCTCGAGGGCTAAAAAATCGGATGAATGACCCGTGTTTGCCAATAGCAGAAATCCTCGAGGTAGGGTACTACCTCAAGGTTAGGCTTATATGAGTAGTTTCTCGGGGCTTATCTTTCGTGTTGATAGGGGTCCTCGAGATCGGGCACCATCTCAAGGCCTGTAATGATGTTATTGGCTCCTTAGAGCCTATCTTCTTTTTGATAGAGATCCTCGAGATCAGGTACCATCTCGAGGCTTGTAATGATGTTACTGGCTTCTCAAAGCCTTATCTTCTTTTTGATAGAGATCCTCGAGATCGGGTATCATCTCGAGGCTTGTAATGATGTTACTGGCTTCTCAAAGCCTATCTTCTTTTTGATAGAGATCCTCGAGATCGGGTACCATCTCGAGGCTTAGTTGATCTCCGTAGCCTTTTGATACCCAAAACGTCGTACGACATCGTTGATCGTATGACATGGTTATGGGACGACCGAGGTGATCCTGCCGGTACATCTTCCCAAAGCGATAATGGCTTAGTCAGTAATTCTAAATTTGGCCTTTGAGCCAGCCGGACAGTCATCGCTTGCTCTATATATAGGTTTGTCCTCCCTTCTTTGAAGATTCCGCTATTCTGAGTAGCTATCCTCCTTCATAGAGCTCTTCTTCCCTGTGTTAGGTCTTTCACCATTTTGCTTTGAAGCCCCCGCTCAAATTCCTGATCCAATTCTTCAATTTTACCACAGTTATGGCTGCTACGCCAGGATCCGTTCGGCGAGAAGAAGGAAGTTCTGCCTTTAGTTCCCGCCTGGTTGATGGTGCGTCGCCGGTGTCTGGCGAGCTAGCCTCGGGACATTTTGTTTCGAGGAGGGACCTTTTGTCGGAAAAACCTCCCAATGTTCAGGGTCATCGGGAGTATGCTTCGAAGTTTATTTCTTTAATAGGAGAGGGGCACCTTTAGTCAGTGAGGAAAGATTATGGATGGGGGGAAAGGTGGTACTGCATGTACCTTCCCCTGAAGAGAGCATCATGGATCATGCCGAGGGTTTTTTGAATGTATACGCGTACCCCTTTATGCTGGGCCCCCTTGATAGGGTTGTGCTCGACTTCTGTCAAAAGTATCAAGCTACCTTGGCACAGGTTCATCCGTCGTTTTGGAGGATAGTATTGATGATGAGATTCTTTGCGGAGGAAGCAGGGCTTGAGTTTACCCTTAGTCATCTCATCAGGCTGTACCGGCCTTTTCATCATCGAGGCCTGTTAACCCTACGATGCCGGTCCACCAGGCCCTTTGTTGTCGATGATGAAGAAGATGGAGATCGGGGATGGATGAGCCAATTTGTCCGAGTACGGACTATCGACGTTATCCCCGTGGAGTTTTTGCCATTTCTCGAGGAATGGAATTTTACACGTAAGTGGTATACTTTGTGCTTTTGTTGTTTTACTTATGGCGGAGGCAGGCTCCGTAAATGTGCCTTTCTTTCCTTTTCTGCAACAATTCCATGGATGCTATACGAGGTCCCCGACCTGACAGATTGGGCTTGGAAGTTGGCGACCCACTCGACTTATGATGATCGTAAGTGGCGAGACTTGTCCAAGGGTAGATGGGAGGCAAAACACCACGGTACGTGCTATGTGTTTTTCTCCTTTTTTGAAAGGCACAATCTTTTTATGTGTACTGACTCCGTCGTCGCAGGCATTAGGGAGCTCTTTGAGGTGAGATTGCCCTCTCGGAGAGGGAGAAGGATCGTCATCTTTTGGGCCGAGGAATAGTAATAATAAACGAAAAGGGCCTTCGTAGGGTGACGATGCTTATAGCAGGATGAGTCCAGCCAGGAGGCTCAGTGAGGATGCATCAGCCGAGCCTGCAGCGCCCGAGATCTCTGGCCTTGGAAAAACGGTCCCTCCTCTGCTGCCAACTTCTTTTCCCGTCGGAGGTACTTCGAGGAATGAGGGTTCTTTGCTGTCGACTTCTCCTCCCGTCGAAGGTACTTTGAGGGATGCTCAAGGCCAGGGGCCGCATATATCGAGCAACCATGTCCCAACCGGGAGTGGTTTTACTGGGGTTGATGGAGCCAGACTAGTGGATGTGCGCTCGACTTTTGAGGAAGCTCAGCGACTCTACTCTCTGGTGAGTTTTGGCCGATCGTATCCGTTTTTAGGTTTTGTAGTTTTTTCTCTCTTATCGAGTTTCTCCTTCGTAGGCTTTTAACAAGCTCAAGTCTGAACTGCTTCGTCGTGAGGCCATGCTGCGAAAAGCTGTGGATGGGGAGAAATCCCTCAGGCTTCTTTGTGATGAGAGAGAAGACGAGTTGGCACACTTGCAGTATGAAGCGAGTCGAAGTCTGGACTACGAAAGCTACCTCGAGGAGCAGGTAATTTTTGTTCCAAGGGAGTGCGTATTTCTTCTTCTGTCTTCTGAGGCTAATGTTTCATTTTCTTTAGTTGCAGAAAAAGACGGGGGACCTGGAACGCCTTCGGAGTGAAGTTGGTCAAGCCAGGTGTGAGTGCGATGAGCTAAAGGCTCGGGTGGACGCCCAGGTTGCGGCTGAGAAGGATGCTTTGGCCAAGGCTTCCGCCCTTGAAGTGCAACTCCGCAACGCTCGTGAGAACAGCTTGGCCCGAATGGACATAATTACTAAGCTCGAAACTGAGCTTCTGAAGATGAAGGCCGAAGTTGTGGAGGCTCGGGCTGAAGCCGGAGCGATCCGAACTAAGGCTGATAAGAAAGTGGCCACCTATTTGAAGGACGCCGCCGACGCTCGAGCTGAGCTGAGAGGGGCTCTTGACCGTGAGAGCAGAAGCAAGGAGTATGCTCGGTGCAAATCTCGAAGGGAAACCCTCGAGGAGATCCATGCTAGGGGCTTTGACCTCTCGGAAGAGATAAAGCAGGCAAAGGCGGACGAATATGGCGCTAAGTTCCTTCTGTCCGATGCCGAAGATAGCGAGAAAGAGGCCGGCGGACCATAGTCCCCAAGGGGGACGTAGGCTTAGGCTTTTTTCCTTTCAATTTTGTGTATGGTGTTCCTGGAAGATCTTGTAGGTGGAGCCTTATGTAATTATAGAAGGAAAACATTTTGGTTCCATTCTTCTTTGCGTGTGCACGTCTTTATTTGCTTTGACTTTCGACGCCCTGTCAATGATTGGCCGGAAAAAATTGGGTCTTGGGGTAAAGAACCCTTAGGCTTTCAATATGGCTCCGCGACTCGTTGGGCTGGCCCGTAGGCTCTTACGCATTCGCCTTTAGGCATTTTTGACCGTGTTTGATCTTCGAGTTTTTGGATTTTAGGCTGGCCCTTAGGCTCTTACGCACTGGGTCAGTGCGCCCTTTTAGTGTAAGATTTAAGCTCTTATGCTTTTGCTCTTAGGAATATTCAGTTAACTGTTTCGGATTCAGTCTCCGAGTCTGTTTTCGACTCGAGCTTATTGACCCTTTGGTTTTTGAATTTAAAGCTGGCCCTTAGGCTCTTACGCGTTGGGTCGGCACGACCTCTCATATGGGCTGGCGGCAGTGGCTCTTATGCATTGAGGTCGGTATGACTCTTTATATGGGCTGGCGACAGTGGCTCTTACGCATTAGGGTCGGTACGACCTCTATATAGGCTTTATTTTTCCCTCATTAAGGACTTCTTGAAATTTGTGTTTTCTTGACTCTTTGACGGTTTGATAAAAACCTCGATTGTGAGTCGTTTTGTGGCGATATGCGAGCACCTCGGGAGGTTTTGCTCGGTGGCTGAGTATTTCGAAGCCTGTAATTTGGAGCTGACATGGTCGAAGCTCTTTTGGCTATTTTGAGGGTAGCCTATTTAACCGGTTCTTTTCGAAGTACTTTCGAAGTAATTGACTGTAATTTTATAGCGATGGTCGGGCGTCCCCGAGTCGCGTTAGTTTGGCTGGTACAGCTTTGTGACTGTAGTCATTGTGTTTGGCCGGAGCCTTTCAGTCCCCGAGTGAAGTAGTTTCGGCGTCTATACGAGGGTATGCCTTTTAGGGGTCTTACAAGTTCGATATATAGCCTTAACTTTAAGATCGGGTTTATGCCTTTTGTAAGGTCTTATAAATTTGAACATGCCTTACTCGAGGTCTTACAGTTTTGGTTGCTTGGTACAAGTATAGTTCATGCCTTGCTTGAGATCTTACAATATTGGTTACTTGGTACAAGTATGGGTCATGCCTTGCTTGAGGTCTTACAGATATTGTTGTTGTTGCCTTATATAGGTCTTACGAGACCGAGGTTGCCCACATGGGGTCTTATGGCCTCGGGTTTTTGATAAGTCAATGAGATGGTAATTGGCGACAGTCCCAGAGACATTGAAAGTTTTCTTGGCTCTGGAGCCATTTTTTTGCAACCTTAATGTTGCCTCATTGAGGGCTTACAGGTTCGAAGCTTCCGACCCGGAGGTCACACGGCTTCGAGTTTTTGACGCCAGTCCCCGAGTTTTCGGGACGTTTTTGGCTTCTGGAGCCATTTTTGTAAACTTGATATTGCCTTGTTGAGGGATTACGAGTTCTAAGCTTTTGACCCGGAGGTCATATGGCTTTGAGTTTTTGACGCCAGTCCCCGAGTGTTCGGGATGTATTTTGGCCCTGGGGCCGTTTTTGTAAGAAATAGCAAAATGTTTTGATGGAGGGGAAAGTATTCTTTGATTACTTGGTACAAGTATACACGTCTTCACTGTCAAGGGCTCGATTATTCTATACGGACACGGTTCGTTCGACCGTTTGGCCCGGTACATCATTTTACTATCAAGACCCTATCTAGCACATCTTTGGCTTCTCCGAGGAGGTGACCTTCTGGGGGGATGCCCCCCAGTATTCGAGGTTGATTTGAAGAGAAGCCTTGAATACTTGTTGAGTCTTCCTTAGGCAGCATATAGATGTTGCCTCGTTAAAAACCTTGCCGGTAAAACCCTTCTTGGGATAAAAACCCGGTCGAAGGAAAAGAGTGCAACGTATGCTTTTGGAACCTAAGGTCTTCAAGTTGGAAAGTGCCTCAAGTTGGAAAGCGCTTTGGCTGTTTCGATCGGATACCTGCACATAGGTTAGTATGAAATGTAACTAAAAAGGGGAGATGATTATACCTTAATGCCGATGGCGCCTTGAGCCTCGATGTGGTTCGAATAGTTGCTTTCAGGACACGGCACGATCCTTTGCTAGTTTAGTCGGGTGTAGCCGTGAATATAGCTTGTTACTGCTATTTTACTGTTTGCTTATCCTTTGGCTCCATCTATGTTTGAGGTGTAGGTGCCAATGCTACATCGTGCACCGCAAACATTTCCCTCGCTGCATGTTGTTCCTAATATACGGTTTTTATGCCGTCTTTTGTCGGGAACTTCATCATTTGGTGAAGGGTGTATGGTACTGCTCTCATGCAGTGTATCCACGGCCTACCGAGCAAGGCGTTGTATCTCATGTCTCCTTCGATGACATGGAATTTGGCATTTTGGGTAGTGCCGGCCACGTTGATCGGGAGGGTGATTTCCCTTTTCGTTGTTTCGCTCGCCATGTTGAACTCGTTGAGGACTCGAGAGGCGGGCACGATTTAGTCGAGCAGTCCGAGCTGCTCCACCACCCTCGACCTGATGATGTTGGCCGAGCTACCTGGATCTACAAGCACACGCTTAATTTGAAATGTATTTACAAGAAAAGAAATTACCAATGCGTCGTTATGGGGCTGAGATAGAGCCTCGATGTCTTCGTCGCTGAACGGGAGGGCGTCCTCGAGTAAGTAACCTCGAGTTCGCTTTTCCCTGGTGATGTAAATTTTTGTTCTCTTGACCATGGGTTCTTGTGGAGCATTGATACCTCCGATGATCATGTGGATGACATGTTGTGGCTCACCTATTTCACTCTTCTTGGCCACCTCTCTTTCCCGGAACTGATTTTTGGCTCGGTCGCTGAGGAATTATCGGAGGTGACCTTTGTTGAGTAGTCGGGCTACTTCTTCCCAGAGTTGTTGGCAATACTCGATCCTGTGACCGTGTGTGTTGTGAAATTCACACACTAAGTTATGTTTCCTTTACGAAGGATCCGATTGTACGGGCCTAGGCCACCTGGTGTTTCTGATTTTACTGATGGCGAATACGATGTCTGAGATGTCGACATTGAAGTTGTATTCTGACAGGTGGGGTGCCTCCGTCGACACTGTGTGCCTATTGTATCCAGCTCTGCTAACAAGCCCCCGAGGGTTCTAACCTCGATCCAGCCTTCGATCGTTGCAGGGTATGTTGCGCCTCAGGGCGTTCCTTCTATCTTCAGTGTATGGTTGGTGTCTTTCTTTGTTTGGCTTTGGCTCCTTTATCGGAAGCCTGCTGGGATATACCGAGCCCGAGGGGGCTCCTAGTTGGTCGTCTTCGACCCTGATCTTTGATTGGTACCGGTTGTGGACGTCCGACCAGGTCACGACGGGATATTCGACTAGGTTCTGCTTCAGTTGTTTCGAAGCTATCGGGCTTCGTTCCTTCAAACCTTGAGTGAAGGCCTGCACTGCCCGATCGTCGGAGACAAGTGGTAGTTCCATTCGTTCCATTTGAAAGTGAGATACGAACTCTCGTAGCATCTCGTTCTCCCTTTGCTTGATTTTGAAGACGTCGGATTACCTTGTAGCTACCTTGATGGCACCAGCATGCGCCTTTATGAAGGAATCTGCCAGCATGGTGAATGAATCTATTGAGTTTGGAGCAAGGTTGTGATACCACATCATGGCCCCTTTCGAAAGTGTTTCTCCGAATTTCTTGAGCAGGACGGACTCGATCTCGTCATCCTTCAGGTCGTTGCCTTTTACTGCACAAGTGTAGGCAGTGACATGCTCGTTGGGGTCCGAGATTCCGTTGTATTTTGGAAGGTCGGGCATTCTGAACTTCTTTGGAATGGGTTTTGGGGCCGCTTCCTGCGGGAACGGATTTTGTACGAACTTCTTCGAATCTACACCCTTCAAGATCGGGGGTGCGCCCGGAATTTGATCGACCCTAGAGTTGTAGGTCTCCACCTTCTTGTCATTGGCTTCTATCTTCTTCTCGCCCGACTCGATCCTCTTTGTGAGGTCCTCGAGTATTTTTATGATTGCGGGGTCGGCTGCCGACCCGTTGTTGCTTGATTTTTCCGGTACCTTCTCGGCTTGGGGAGCCGTTTCCGGTGCTACCGTGCTGGGAGTTTTCTGGTGGCTTTGCAGCTGAGCAATCGCCAGCCGTTGTGCTTGTAACATCTCGAAGATGACGTGAAGGCTAACCCCTTGTTCTTCCTGAGCCGGGGTTTTTTGAGCTTCCTGTTGATCTCCTTGGTGTATGCTCCTGTTGGTGTTGGAGCTTATTTCGACGTGTCGAGCGTCGTGGGAGACCGCGTCCACGGTAATTGTTTCTTGTGCATCCCCAGGGTTTCGTGGTGGTACACCAACACCTGGAACAGCTACACCATTTTCTCCATGATCCTCAAGATTGTTGTTTTCACGTGCGTTTACTGAGTTAGACATTTTGACCTGAATTCAAAGATCTTGGACAAGAAAAAGTGTGAAAGATAACTTGCGTTATGTAGTAAACCAGCTAGAAAACAATCACTATTATTTTTAGCCCCACGGTGGGCGCCAAACTGTTTACCTTGAAAATGGTAATAACAATTAGATTTGATTTTGTGGTTCTAAAAATATGTGATCTATTTTCATGCTAGTTGTTAGGCAATAGATGCTAAGTGAAGGATTAGAAATTAAGATGACAGCTTGTAGATGGCTTAATAATCGAACCGAAATGGCTGGGAATTGAGGCCTTGAGCTTGCGTATACGGGGCCTTGAGGTCGAATCGGATGCCCGGTTAAGGGCAATCGATGAAGGATTAACAGTTATGAGAGCTGTGATTGCGCCTCTTTATGACCAATAATGAGCAATAAATGAAGAACAATTAAAAGAACACAATGAGTATAAGTAGTAAATGTAAATAAAGAAACCAAGAGAATGTGTTCAAGCTAGAGAGCAGAGAATGTTCTTGTATTGAATGTGGTGTATTGTATCTTGTGTATCAGATACCCTCTACAAAATGAAAAGGATCCCCCTTATATATGGAGGGAAATCCCAACATAGTACATAAGTAATTATTACAAAGAAAAGTAGCTGGCACACCTTCTTACTAGTCTGGTACAGACTAGTGTCTCCTTTACAGGTTTTGTCAGCTTTGATCATATGCCTTGGAAACTTCCTGCTAGTGCGTCGCAGCCGTTGGCTTGCATTGCCTCGAGGTCGATCATTACTAACCCTCAGGGGTGAACTCCGAGCTAGACTTCGAACCTCCCGGGGGTGGTCTTTTTTGAGGCGCCCTAGTGATCATAAAATCGAGCCCTCTGATTTTTACCGTATACAAAAGTAACTATGTTTAAACATCCTAGAGAATTAAGAAACATAAAATAGGTGGCATATGCACAATTTTGATTCATTAGGCAATGAGAGGCATTATATATAGGGTGGACACCAAATTAACAACCAAAGTCACATGGTTTTGTAATGGTTAATTAGCGCAAATCAAGGAGGGTTTAGAGGTCAACAACCAATATACTCAACGCTGAATTTCTCATGGAGTGATTTACGGTCACTTAAATAAGTAAAATAGTTTTAAGTTAAGGATATGACATAAAGGGCAAGCGCATTCTTACTTCCAATCCAGACCAGCCCAAAGTCAGCAATATATGTTTAAGAGGCAAAACGTGGTTTATTAAGGCTTTTTATATAAAAAGCCTTAATAAACCACGTTTAATATAAACGTCCAATCGGAAAAGGTAAAACGCCTTTTAAAAAGGCTTTTTATATAAAATATTTTTTAAAAAGGCGTTTTACCTTAACGTCCTTAAGATAAAACGCGGTTCAAAAGCACATTTTATATACTTTGGTCACCAAATTTTTTTTAACCTATTTCGCTATTTTGAGTTCAAAAGAACCCCAATTGGCTTCCGGACTCGACGAAAATGCTTTCTTTTTATCAAAACAGTGGAAAATGTTTTTCATCAAAATGGGATTGAAGTCATTAACTTACAATTATCTTCATTTTTAATTTTATTTACTTGCTCCAATTAACACTTAAATTACTATTTATTAATTTTTAATATATTTTACCCTAAAATCTGAGTAACAATTAAACTTATATTGTGCTTTTAAAGATATGTGATTTAATCCAATACCCATTGATAAACAAGGAGTTAAATATATAAATTGGAGAAATAAAGCAAGCCAAACCAATGTGCAAGCCAAGTCTTGACCTTGAGTTATGGAGGCCTCGAGGTAGGTTAGTAAGAACAACAAAATTATAAGGCAACTCTGATGAATAGTAAGCAAGAAAATGAAGAATGTATATTCCTTTGTCAATGAGTCGTGTGTTACAAATGAATGGGGTCCCCTTTATATAGTAGGGGTGTCCCAAATAAGGTACACTTCTAATTATAGTTTGGAATCTTATTAGACACCTGTCTAACCGCCAAGTACAAAACCGTTCCGGAATTTACGCCGGGATCTTCAGGCCATTGCGGGAATCTCGCTCTTTCTGTTACTAAACCATAATGGTATTATCTCGAGGTTGGTCATACTCGGCCTTGGTCTTCATCCAGAACTTCGGTCTTCAAGTTCTATATTCCGCCATCGGGCTCGAACCAGGTCCGTTTTGAGCTTTTTCTCGAAGCAACTCCCCGAGCCTACGAAATCTGGCATACCTGATTTCGATCGTATACAGATAGTCCCCGCGTTTCTTAGAATAAGATGATAAGAAATGATTTGAGCCTCGATTTTCTGGAGGCCCTGATGATGACATCATCCTCGTGACAGAAGCGCTCGAAGTGACCGAAACGTCCCGTCGGTTCGCTTCCCCAAAACATTAAATGCTTGCCAGTAGCGGTCGGACACTAGCGCCGTCGAACCATCACCGTTTGCCTATAAATACAAGGCTCCTTATTCGAATTAAAAACTTTACTTCCAATTTTAAACCACCTTCAAACTTCCTTGATCTCTCCCCCTCTTCATCTCTCTCTCTCACTACCTGCTACTTCCGCCCTTTTAGCGCCGAAAGATATCAAACTCCACCACTTTCCGCTTCCTCTACCCTGAAATGATGGCGAAGACCTCCAAAACCGTTCCTCAAAAAGAGAAGGCTACTTCTTCTTCTTCCCAGCCAACCGGCGACCAAGCGCCGGTTCTTCACGAGATCGTCCCCGACCCCTGTATCACAAAGAACAACTTCAAAGTCAAGAATCCCCCTGCGATTCCTGGCCGGTGCGAGCATGTATCGAGATATATATGCTTGATAATGGAGAAACATCTCGAGGCCATGAAGAAAGATTGTGGCTGGGGGGATAAGGTCATGGTACAAATCCACGCCCCCGAGGAGAGTATCACTACTCATGTGGAGGGGTTCTTGGGTGTATATACTTACCCCTTCACACTAGGTCCCATCGACCCAATCGTCATCGACTTCTGCAAAAGGTACCAGGTCACCCTTGGCCAGATCCACCTCTCTTTCTGGCGCATAGTGATCATGCTCCGTTACTTCTCCAGCAAGGCCGAGGGGCTAGAGTTCACCCTTAACCATCTTATCCGATTGTATCGACCTCAGCTTTTCCGAGGGTTGATCAAGCTCCAATGCCGGTCGACCAAGGCCTTCTTTGCCAGCAACGACGAGGACAAAGATCGGGGTTGGATGAGCCGGTTCATTCGAGTGAGGACCTGCGATATCATCCCAGAAGAGAAAATGCTGTTCCCGGAGAAGTGGAACCCCAATCGTAATTGAAGTTTGGTAGCCCTTTCATATTCAATTTTTGCATTGCGTGATTCCTTCATCTTTTTTGCAGCTGTTGCTTGGATTCCCCATAAGGTCACCGACCTCGAAGACTGGGTCCGGAAACTAGTCGCGTCCTCTTCCTATAACGAACGCCGTTGGCGTGACTTGGCGAAGGGCAGATGGGAAGCCAAATATCATGGTAAGTTCGTCTTGTAAGCTTATGATATTTTCCTTTTTATCAGAGATGTTTCCTTACTCATATCCAATTCTCCTTCGTGTAGGCATCGTAGACGTCTCTAAAATGAGGCCAGCCACACCTGGGGAAGAAACCGAGTCCCCGATTCCGAAATCGGGGAAAGATAATAATAAGAGGAAAAGGGTCTCGAGGCCCGAAGACCCCCAAGACAAGAGGGCTTCAGCTCGAAGACGCAGGAGGAAATCATTCTTGTTGATATAGACTCAGTCCACCAACTAGATGATGAAGAAGAAGACGAGGGCGAAGACTCATCGCTGGTGGTTCGAACCAGGAAACGGTTGAAGTTGCCAACCCCTCCGAGCCAAAAATTCTACCTCGTGATGAGGAGGCTCCAAAGAAAGATGCGGGCAAGGCCCCTGAATCTCCCGAGGTCGAGATTGTTCCTCGACCATCAACAAGCACACCGGAGGGGGCGGGTTCCGAAATCCCAAATACTGAATAGAATGCCCCGAGTGATTCGCTCGGGGCCATGAGAATGGGTCACTCTCTCTCTCTCTACCGGCTTATTCCAAAGAAGCCATAAGGGAGGCTCGGGCTATGCTGATACCTGACTTGGGTGGAGTCCCCAGTGAAGATGATCCCTTCCGACATTGCTTTACCGGTGTTGATGATGCCGCCAATCTCAACCACGCATCTACCCTCTTCTAAGAGGCTCAACGTTTTTTCTCTCGAGTAAGCATTGATCCCTATCATTGCGATTTCCTTTTTCTTCTTCTCCCTTTACCCTAACTGATATCCCTTTTTCTGTGTAGGCTCTCACCAAGTTTAGGGCCGGTCTGAGCCAATGCGAGGCCGAGCTCCAGAAGACCTCGGATGAAAGGAATGCTTTGAAGCTCCTTTGCAGTCAAAAGGAGGAGGAGCTCAGGGACCTCCAGACAGACTTGGCCAAGGCTGTTTCCGAGCCAAATAAGCAGGTAACTGTCTTTTTGAAAGAGTTCGGTCAACTCGACCCAACTGCGGAGGCTAATACTTCAATGTCTCAGCTGCAGTAAAAGCTGGATAGGATCAAGCTACTTCGTAGGGAGGTTGATCAAGTCAAGGCCGATTGCAATCGGTGGAAAGAGAATATGGACCGTCTTGCTGTGGAGAAGGAGGCTGCTTTAGCCAAACAGGCATCGGCTGAGGCCCAACTCCGCGGTGCTAAAGACAAAAGTTCGGCCCAGGCCAAAAGGATTGACGAGCTCGATGTCAAGCTTGCTGAGGCTAGGGCTGAGGTTAATAAGACGAATGTCACGGCTGACAAAACCATTGTCGTATACTTAAGGGATGTTGAGGCTGCACAAACGTAGCTAAGGGAAGCCTCCGACCGAGAGCGACGGAGTAATGATTTGGCTAGGTGCCAATCCCAGAGGAGACCCTCGAGGAAATCCACGCTCGAGGTTACGACCTCACTAAAGAGATAGCTCGGGCAAATGCGCTCGAAGCTGATGCCAGATTTCTTGTCTCCTCCTCCGACGATGATGATGATGAAGGCAACCAAGGCGGGTCTGATAATGATGAGGGCCCCGAAGAGGAAGCTGCTCCCGAGGGAGAAACCAGCCCCGGGCATAGTTAGGATTTTTCTTTTTGTATGCTTCTTTTTCTTTTTGTAAGACCTCTTGTCGGTCTCTTGTACATATCATTTTTCAAATATAAAAGAAAAATTTTCTTGAATGCCTTCTTAGTTTTTATGAACATATTTCTTGCCTTGCAAAATTTTAGCATAGTTTCATGCTTTGAACGGCGTGTTCGAGACTTTGTCTCGAATGTCTTCCTTGAAGTTGCATGGTCGAGTTCGATTAAGGTTCGAACTTTGGGGCATAGATCCTTAAGGGCATGTTTGGGATAACCGTGAGTCCCCGAGCCATAATCAAGTTATTGTATGTTTGGGCTCGGGATACTTGAACCCTTGGGTTCGGATTGGGTGAGAGCAAGATCTCAAACCCTAAGTGTTTGGCCCTTAGGCTCTTTTTAGATTGAGCCGTTATGGCCTCTAAAAGATGGCTATTATTCTCCCTTTTCGGCTTAAAAGACTTAGTAACAAAAACCTTTATGCCTTAGCATGTATTTTTTACCCATTGGGTTTTTTGAGGTTCCGATACCGACTGAGACCCCTTTGCTTTTTGTGCCTTAGCACGTTTGATACCTCTTAAGGTTTTTCGAGGGCTGGTTTTATCGAAGTCCTTTTTAGTCGTTTTGCTGGGGATAGCCTTTTAACCGATTTTTCAAAGTATTTTAAGGCCTATTGCTTATTGCAGGGTTCAGACGTCTCCGAGCCGCATTACTTAGGTCGTAGCCTTCAATATGGCCGTAGCCTTCGGGTATGCCTCTTGTATTCATTCCCCGATAACATAAACTTGTTCGAAATATCAGTCCTTGAGTACAATGGCCTTGGCCTATATGTCAAGGGGTGCCTCTTTGAGGTCTTATGAATCCGAGTTTAGATAACTCGAATGTGTTGACTGTCGATGACAGTCCCTGAGTATTTGAGGTGTATTTGCGTTTGGCCCTTGAGCAATTTCTCACAGAATCAGAAGTATAGAGCTCGTATAGTAGCAAATTTCTTTGAGACAAAAAGCGTTTGATATAGAAAGAATGCTTCTTTCAATAGTTCATATATGCGTACATGTTTTGCCGTCGGGACTCGACTATTCTATATGGACACGGTTCATCCAACCGTATGTCCCATTACAAGGTTTTCCTATCGAGACCCTTTTTGGAGTGAAGTATTTTTCTCAAAAATATAACCTCCGAGGGTGATGCCCCCCAGTATTGGTGGTTGATTGAAAAGAAGCCTTGGTACTGTTGAATTTTCCTTAGGTAGCACATAGTTGTTGCCTTGTTAAAAACCTCGTCGGAAAAACCCATTTGGGATAAAAACCGATCTAATGGAAAAAGAGTGCAACGCGTGCTTTAAAACCTAAGGTCTTCGTGTAGAAGAGTTTTCTCGATGTCTTCGATTGAACACCTGCAATAAGTTAGTATCAAATACAAATGGAAAAGGGAGAAAGTCATACCTCAGCAATAATATCGTTTGAGTGGTGATACATTCTAATTGCTTGGCAATTGTTCACCCTTCATTGTGCAGAGTTTGTAAGATCCCTTTCCGATGACGCCGATAACTCGATATGGTCCTTGCCAATTTGGGCCTAGCTTCCCTTTCGTTTGGGTCTCTAGTATTGAGAGTGATTTTTCTTAGAACAAAGTCCCTGATTCCGAAGTGGCGTAGGTTGGTTCTTCTATTGTAATATCTCTCAATTCTTTGCTTCTGTGCAGCCATCTGAACAAGTGCAGCTTCTCATTTTTCATCAAATAGTTCGAGGCTAGTATTCGTAGCCTCGTGATTTGATTCCTTCGTTGCATGTCAAAATCTGGCGCTAGGTTCCCCGACCTCGACTGGAATTAAGGCCTCAGAGCTATATACTAAGGAGAATGGGGTAGCCCCCGTGCTGGACTTCGATGTCGTTCGATACGCCCAAAGAACTTCGGGTAGAACTTCTCTCCATTTCCCCTAGGCGTCGTTCAACCTTTTCTTTAAGTTTTGAATGATAGTCTTGTTTGTCAATTCAGCCTGTCCGTTTCCACTCGGGTGATACGGTGTTGATAAATTCTTTTTATTTTGTGTCCTTCGAGGAACTCCGTTACCTTGCTGCCGATGAATTGCTTTCCGTTGTCGCATACAATTTTGGCAGGTATCCAGATTCGACACATGATGTGGTCCCAGATGAAGTCTATAACTTCTTTTTGTCTTACCTTCTCGAAGGCCTGTGCTTCCACCCATTTAGAAAAGTAGTCAGTCATAAACAAAATGAATTTAGCTTTACCTGGGGCCGTTGGTAGAGGGCCGACGATGTCCATTCCCCATTTCATGAATGGCCATGGGGATAAGGCTGAATGAAGTTGCTCTCTGGGATGATGAATCATCAGTGCAAACCTTTGACATTTATCACATTTTCGAACAAACTCCTTAGTGTCTTTTTCCATGTTATCCCAGTAGTACCCTGCTCTAACGATTTTGCGAATCAAAGACTCGGCGCCGGAGTGGTTTCCACAAGTGCCTTCGTGGATCACAAGTAAAACATAATCGGTGTCCCCTGGCCCTAACATACCACCAGTGGTCCATCAAACGTCCTTCTATATAATGTTCCATCTTCATCCAATGTGAACCGAGCAACTTTGGTTCGTAGGGCCCTCGACTCTTTATGGTACGATGGGAGATTTCTGTAAATATTTAATGTATTTATTCCTCCAATCCCAAGTCAAACTTGTAGAATTTATCTCGGTATGACCCTCCTTGACCACAAATCTCGATAATTGGACGACAGTCCCTAGGATAATATCATCTTCCTCGACTGATGATTCCAAGTTTGCAAGTGCATCTGCCTCACTGTTTTGTTCTCGAGGTACGTGGTCTAGAGTCCACTCCTTGAAGCGGTGCAAAGTTACCTAAGCTTGTCCAAATACCTTTGCATCCTGTCCTATCAAACTTCGAAGCTTTTGTTTACTTGGTTCACCACCAATAAAGAGTCACACTTGGCTTCAATGACTTCTGGCCCCAAGCCTTTAGCTAGCTCGAGACTTGCAATCATGGCCTCGTACTCGGCCTCATTGTTAGTCAGCCTAGAAGTTTTGATAGACTGCCTAATAGTGTTACCTGTGGGTGGCTTCAAAACGATGCCTAGCCCAGACCCCTTCACATTAGATGCGCCGTATGTGAAAAGGGTCCATACCCCCGATGATGTGCCCGAGTTTAACAAGAGCTCCTTTTCAACTTCGGGCACGAGGGTTGGCGTGAAATCGGCCACGAAGTCCGCTAAAATTTGAGACTTGATGGCCGTTCGGGGTTGATACTCGATATCGTACCCACTGAGTTCGATGGCCCATTTGGCCAATCGACCTGAAAGTTCGGGTTTGTGCAAAATATTACGAAGTGGGTAAGTGGTTAACACACATATGGGGTGACATTGAAAGTATGGTTTCAGCTTTCTAGAAGCGCTTATTAGTGCAAGTGCTAAATTCACTAAGTGTGGATATCTAGTTTCTGCTTCCTCTAAGGTTCGATACATAGTAAACAGGAAATTGCGTACCTTGGTCTTCTCGAACTAAGACACCACTTACCGCAATTTTTGATACCGCCAAATATAAGTAGAGTTTCTCATCGGCCTTCGGGGTGTGAAGCAATGGTGGGCTCGATAGGTATTCTTTTAATTACTCTAATGCTTGTTGACACTCCGGGGTCCGGGTGAAATCATTATTCTTCTTGAGTAGAGAGAAAAATCTGTGGCTTCAATCCGATGACCTCGAGATAAATCGGCTCAGAGCAGCTATCCATCCGGTTAGCCTCTGCACGGCTTTTACACTGTCCACGATGGTGATGTCTTTGATGGACTTGATTTTATCGGGGTTGATCTCGATCCCCCGATTTGATACCATGAATCCTAGGAACTTGCTCGAGCCGACCCTGAAAGCACATTTCTAGGGGTTGAGTTTCATGTTATATTTCTCAAAATCTCGAACGTTTCCTGTAAATGAGCCAAATGGTCCTCTGCGCGCAGGGACTTAACTAGCATGTCATCACTATAAACTTCCATTGACATACCTATTTGTTCTTCTAACATCTTATTTACTAGGCGTTGGTAAGTAGCTCGTGCATTTCTTAGCCCGAAGGGCATTACATTGTAATAATATGTTCCATACTTGGTGATAAACGAGGTCTTCTCCTGGTCTTCCGGGTTCATCTGAATTTAATTGTACCCGGAATAGGCGTCGAGAAAGGTAAGGATCTTGTTGCCAGCCGTGGCATCGATCATGCGATCGACATTAGGCAGTGGAAAAGAGTCTTTTGGGCATGCCTTGTTCAAATCCTTGTAATTTATGCACATTCTAAGTTTGTTACCTTTTTTAGAAACTATGACTACATTGGCTAACTATTCAGGGTATTTTACCTCCCGAATAGACCCTATTTTAAGAGGTTTAGTTACCTCATCCTTTATGAAGGCATACTTTACCTCGGACTGGGGCTTCTCTTTTGCTTCACCAGTTTGAACCTGGGGTCGAGGCTTAGCCGGCGTGTTGTTATCTCCGGTGGGATCCCTGTCATGTCTAAATGGGACCAAGCAAAACAATCTATGTTATCGATAAGAAATTGAATAAGTTTTTTCCTGAGTTTGGGGGTTAAACCAGTTCCCAGGTATACCTTTCGCTCGGGCAGGTACTCGATCAACCTGTTCCAACTACTCGACCATTGATTTGGTAGCGTTAGAGTCTTCGGGCACAATAAAGGTTCGAGTAGTCAGAAAGTCCTCTTCTTCTTCTCCTATCTCCTGCTTTCCCGATTCGGTCGGGGCTGGTGGTTGTGATTTCTATTTGGCTTTCTGTTTACCTTTAATGCTCGATCTTCCCAAGGTCAATAACGTTGATATCGGTATTACCTCGTCAACTGCAAGCATTTCCTTTGCGGCTTGCTGCTCTCCATATAATGTTTTCACGCCATCCGATGTCGAGAATTTCATCATTTGGTGAAGAGTTGAAGGAACTGCCCTCATATTGTGGATTCAAGGCCTCTCGAGTAGGGCATTGTACCTCATGTCGTCCTCGATCACGTGGAACTTGGTATCTTGAATGGTTCTGGACACGTTCACTGGTAGAGTAATCTCACCCTTAGTTGTTTCACTGGCTATGTTGAAGCCGTTTAAGACCCGAGCTGCGGGCACAATTTGATCTTGTAGGCCGAGTTTCTCCACCACCCTCGATTGGATGATATTCGCCGAACTACCTGGATCCACTAAAACACGCTTAACTTGAACTTTATTTAATAAGATAGAAATTACTAGAGCGTCGTTGTGTGGTTGAGAAATACCTTCTGCCTCCTCATCATTGAATGATAAGGAACCCTCGGGCACATAATCCCGGGTCCGCTTCTCCCTAGTAATCGACACCTTAGTGCGGTTGAAATACGGGCCCGTGTGGAATATCGACCCCGCCGACGATCATATGAATGACATGCTGCGGTTCCTCCTGTTCATCTTTCCTATTGGCGTCTCTGTTTCTGAAATGGTTCTTGGCTCGATCGTTGAGGAACTCTCAAAGGTGGCCCTCGTTGAATAGACGGGCTACCTCTTCCCTTAATTGCCTGCAATACTCGGTTTTGTGACCATGCGTGCCATGATATTTTCACATCAAATTTGGGTTTCTTTGGGATGGATCGATTTGTATAGGTCTGGGCCATCTAGTATCTTTGATCTTCCGATTGTCGATACAATGCCTGATGCATCAATGCTAAAGTTATATTCTGACAATCGAGGTGCCTCCATGGGATCAACATGCTTATCGAACCCGCTTTTACTCATAAGTCCCCTAGAATTTTGTCCTAGATCGTTCCTTCGATCATTTCGGGGAGGATTGCGTCCCGAGCTATTGATCCTTCAATCCGCGGTATATGGTTGATATCGCTCCCTGTTCGACCTTGTTCCCTATCGATGTCCCTCTGGGTTTTAACTGCTAGCCTGTTTGGATGTACTGAACCGGAAGGGGCTCCTAATTGGTCGTCCTCGACCCTGATCTTCAATTGATATCGGTTGTGCACATCTGCCCGAGTACCAGCTGGATACTCGACCAAGTTTTGTTTCAACTGTCGTGATGATATCGAACTCCGCTCCTTCAACCTTTGGGTGAAAGCCTGAACAGCCTAATCATCTGTGACCGGTGGTACCTCCATGCGTTCCATTTGAAATCAGGATACGAACTCCCTCAGCATTTCATCACCACTCTGTCTTATCTTAAAAACGTCCGATTTCCTCGTTGCGACCTTTATGGCCCCGGCATGCGCCTTCACGAAGGTGTCTGCTAATATGGCAAATGAGTCGATAGAATTCGGTGGCAGGTTGTGATACCAAATCATGCTCCCTTTGACAAAGTTTCCCCAAATTTTTTCAACAAAACCGACTCGATCTCATAATCATTTAAGTCGTTTCCTTTAATCCCGCATGTGTACGAAGTGATATGTTCATTAGGATCAGTTGTCCCGTTGTATTTAGGTATATCCGGCATACGGAACTTCTTACGAATGGGCTTCGGAGCTGCACTCTGAGGAAATGGCTTTTGCACGAACTTTTTTGCATCTAAACCTTTTAAGATTCAGGGTGCCCCCAGTATTTGATCAACTCGGGAGTTGTATGTTTCCACCTTCTTGTTATTATCTTTGATTTTTTCTATCCCGACTTGATTCTTTTGGTGAGCTCCTCGAGCATCTTCATAATTGCAGGATCAGTCCCCGATCCAATACCGTTCGACCTTTCTGGCACTGGCTCAGTACGGCGAGTGATTTCTGGCTCGACCACACTCGGAGTTTTATGTTGACTTTGAAGCTGAGCGATAGCAACCTGCTGAGCCTGTAGCATCTCGAATATTACTTGGAGCTAACTCCCCTGTCTCCTACACCCTATGTTCCTTGGCCACTAGATCGTCCTTCCCTACGTACACTTCCTTTGGGGTCTGTGCCTAAATCAACATTCAAAGCAGTGTGCGAACTGATATCGACTGGATCGACCGGCACTCCCCCGGGATTAACCGGTGGCACCCCGGCTCCTGGAGAAATTACATTATCGTTTTCCCCGTGAAATCCAAGACCATCATCGCCATGTGCGAGTGCGTTTTGGGAATTTGACATGTTTTAACCTAAGAAGAAAAATTCTTGACAAGAACAAGTGTGAAATAACGTGTGTTATCAGAATCAGTACCGAAACAATCACTATTATCCTTAGCCCCACGGTGGGATCCAAACTGTTACCCTAAAATCCGAGTAACAATTAAACTTATATTGTGGTTTTAAAGATATGTGATTTAATCCAATACCAATTGATAAACAAGGAGTTAAATATATAAATTGAAGAAATAAAGCAAGCCAAACCAGTGTGCAAGCCAAGTCTTGACCTCGAGTTATGGTGGGCTCGAGGTAGGTTAGTAAGAACAACAAAATTATAAGGCAACTCTGATGAATAGTAAGCAAGAAAATGAAGAATGCATATTCCTTGTCAATGAGTCGTGTGTTACAAATGATTGAGATCCCCTTTATATAGTAGGAGTGTCCCAAATAAGGTACACTTCTAATTATAGTAGGGAATCTTATTAGACAGTTGTCTAACTGCCAAGTGCAAATCCGTTCCGGAATTTACGCCGGGATCTTCGGGCCATTGCCGGAATCTCGCTCTTTCTGTTACTAAAGCATAACGGCATTATCTCGAGCTTGGCCATACTCGGTGTCACGACCCAAAACTAAACTCGATCGTGATGGCGCCTATCATGGAACTAGGCAAGCCGACACACTCCCAAACAATTCGATATTTCGTTAAAAGATAGATAAAAGCCTTTTTCATACTGAAATATCATAAAAGAGTTCAACTCGAAAACAATATGTGGAAATAAATAGCCCGACATCGGGGTGTCACTAAGTCATGAGCAACTACTACAACTGTTCTGAAATATAGCAAGACTAACATAGCCTGGGAGTAGCCAAAATACACTAAAGGGAAGATAAAGAAGGAGAAAAGAACGACTGCGATCGCCAGGCATCTACCTCACTATCTCCGATGAAAGTCTGCAACTGGAATATGTCAACAGCCGCTACCGTGGCCAGAGATACCTGGATCTACACACAAGGTGCAGGGGGTAACATGAGTACACCAGCTCAGTAAGTAACAAGTCCAAACTATGGACTGATAGGTAGTGACGAACTAAACCTCAACAGGTAAACAAAATTAAACTTTACAGTAAAGTAGGCATGCTTTCAATTCAAGTATTCAGCTCAAGCAGTAAAGTAAATACAAATCTGCACAATGTGAAGTATAAAGCTCAGCTAATCTCCACGTGCCAATGCACAAAATGCATGAAAATGTACCGTTTACCTCCACTCTCAAGTGTTGTACTACTCGGTACTGTATATGGCCATCTGGCCCAGGGAAGATCCATCCCGGAATATATACACATCACTGACAAAAGTCACTCAGTACCGAGGAAGGCCATTCCAGCCCTATGGAGAAGATCCATCTCCAGGTATAAATACTTCGGACAAGATCCATGTCCAAGGAAGATCCATCCCTTAATAATATCAACTGCGCTCACTGGGCGTGTGTTACAGACTCGGAGGGGCTCCTACAGCCCAAACGTTATCATAATCATCAACATAACCGCTGCAGCGTGCAGCCCAATCCTATAACTATCACTCATAATCAGGCTCTCGACTCACTCAGTCATCACTCTCCAATCTCACACATGAGCTCACAATGCCATGAAACTGGCCCAGAACAATGATATGATGTGCCAAATAATAACAACTGAGACTGAGACGTGATATGATATGCATGAATAAGATTGAGTACAAAATATCAATGAAACTAATGAGATGACAGCAAGAAACGACCACTCGGGTCTCAACAGTATCGGCGTGAAGCCGTAACATGATATCTAGCATGATTTACAGCTCATTTACTTAATCACATGATAGAAACACGGATATCAGCACGAAAGAGTCACTAAGCGGTGCCATGGAATGAATCAGACCATAATTCTCATGGTGCACGCCCGCACGCCCGTCACTTGGCATGTGCGCCACCTCTATACTAGTCACATAACGCATAGTTCGGGGTTTCGAACCCTCAAAACCAAGTTTGGAAGCGTTACTTACCTCAACCAAGCCAAGATCTTACTCCGCGATGCCCTTGCCTCTCGAATCGGTCTCCAAACGTCCCGAATCTAACCAAAAGCAATACAATGCAATCAATATAGGCCAAGGAACCAATTCCACTCAAAAATTTAATTAATTGGACACAAATCCCGAAATTCATCCAAACCCGGGCACGGGGCCCACGTTTCGAAATCAGACAAAAATCACAAAACTAGAAAGCCCATTCCCTCACGAGTCTATACATACAAAATTCATCAAAATCGACTCTATTTGACCCCTCAAATCCTCAAATTAAACTCTCCAAAATCCCTAGCCCTAATCCCTCATTTTCACCAATTACATGATTAAAAACGAGAAATCATCACACATACGAGTCTTAGGGCTCAAGCAACTTACCTCACTGATAATCCCTTGAATCCCTCCTCAAAATCGCTCCCAAAAGCTTCAAAATCGACTAACAATGGTGGAAAATGAACCAAAATTCGTGAAGTCCACAATTTATACTTTCTGCCCAGAGATACGGCATCTGCGGTCCAAATGTCGCTTCTGCGATGTTGCACTTGCAGAAAATCCATCGCAGGTGCGGTTCCCACTTATTCCTCAGAATCCGCTTCTGCGGTCACAATATCACACCCGTGGTCTCGCAGGCGCGCCCCAAATCTCGCAGCTGCGCTTCCAGCTAGCCTCAGCCTTGGCCGCATCTGCGGCTCCTTCCCCGTTTGTGTGGGCTCGCACCTGCGGTTCCCACTCCGCAGGTGCTGTTATGACAGCTGAGTTCAACTTTGACAATACCTCAAATTCCAAACTTGTTCCGTCAATCACCTGAAATCAACCCGAGTCCCTCGGGACCTCTACCAAATATACCAACAAGTCATATATCTACATAAGAACTTAGTCGAACCTTCGGAACACTCAAAACAACATCAAAACACCAAATTACCCTCGGATTCAAGCCTAAGAACTTCTAAACTTCCAAATTACGCAAACGATGCCGAAACCTATCAAATCACCTCCGAATGACCTGAAATTTTGCACACACGTCAAAAATGACACCACGAACCTACTCCAACTTCCGGAATTCTATTCCGACCCCGATATCAAACTTTCCACTGCCGACCGAAATTGCCAAATTTCCAACTTTCGCCAATTCAAGCCTAATTCTACCACGAACCTCCAAATCACATTCCGAACGCGCTCCTAAGTCCAAAAATCATCTAACGGAACCATCAGAATTCACATCCGAGATCGTTTACACATAAGCCAACATCCGATCAACTTTCCAAACTTAAGCGTTCAGAAAAGAGACTACGTGTCTCAAATCCTCTTCGAATCCACTCCAAACCCGAGCCAACTGACCCAACGTATCATAATATAGATGAAGGACACAAAAAGAAGCAGAAATGGGGAAACGGGGCTATAACTCTCTAAACGACCTGTCGGGTCGTTACACTCGGCCTTGGTCTTCATCGATAACTTCGGTCTTCAAGTTCTATACTCCGCCATCGGGCTCGAACCAGGTCCATTTTGAGCTTTTTCTTGAAGCAACTCCCCGAGTCTATAAAATCGGGCATACCTGATTTCGACCGTATACAAATATTAAAATAGTTCAGTCCAAAAGGAGATATCATAATGCCTAATGTATTGTTTAGTACCTCTATTGTTTTTTAAAGAAAATTAATTTAATTGATGAATCTTTGTGGATACAATTCCATTTATTTCCTTGACTGGATTTTTCGCAATGATTCGAGGGCTTAAGCATCGTATTTCTCGGGCATAAGATAATGAAGATTTTCTTGGCTAGTATTTGATCTCCATGCAAAGGAAGAACACATATAAATTACTTCGGCGACTTTGAGAAAGACAATATTTGATGTCTTTGATCTGTTTGTGAAATATTCTATGAATTTATGAAATTTTGAGTTGTTTAGTACCTTTATTGTATTTTGAATGATATTTTTTCATTTTTAGTTTGTTTTTAAAAAAATGATACATCCTTTTATTTGGAAACACTCTAAAATTTAAACTTCTCAATTTAACATTTATAACATTTTTTTTGTAGTCACAAAAATATCACAATATGTTTAAAATAACAAGTTTAAATAGACATTTATTATGTGACAAAAAATTATTTTTACTTTTTACCTCATATCCAATCAAATATCATCATTAAAATGAAATGGAAAAATATGTAAAGAGTAAAATATAAATTCCATTGCAACTCATCCTTTCCCCTCAGTTTGGTACCGTAAATCTGTAGGAGCAGACGCCAACTCTTAGAGAGTATTTCTCCTTTGTGATCTTTCTATATTTGTGAGTAGTCTTATGAATGAAAATAAACGTTTTTCTAGTCTTGGTGAAGACTAAAGCAAGTTTAGAGTATAATAGTTGGAACTTTTTTGTTTACGCAATACTACGGAATTACAATTTTTGCATACTGGTAAAATCGGGGCAGAGCTTTTCCCGATTTTCTGACGAGTAAACAAAGGGGAAACACGGTTCGACATGATTATAGTCGAGGACCAAGAATACCTCGTATCGAAACCCGGGAAGAATGAACGATGTATCTAAGATCTGGCACGGTGAAGTAACGAACCTAAAACAAGTATAGCCTCTGGACCTCGAGAAACGCGGAGAATGGTTATACATGACGAGTAGAGAGATGTAATGTTCGTCCTTAACCAGATATTACAGCGCGAATCCCGCCAAGTAGATACCGAAAAAGAAAATTTTTACCTTATTTAGACTTGTACTAGAACTAAAATTCCCCTACTATACAAAGGGAAATGTTTCTTTCATCCTAACACACTATAACACGCAAATCAAAGCAATAAAAAGTTTACTTTTGTCTTTTAGCTATTGCTCATAGTATTTTTCGTTTGTTCTCTTCTTTATTCGCGACCGAGCTCGTACCGAAGGTCCAATCAAGGACAAATTTCACTGTTCAATCTAAGATTATGCTTGGTTATCACATTGCAATTGGTTTGATCATTTATTTTGTCTTTAACTTATTTACTTGTTGTTCTTAACCATTCGTATTGAATTAAATTACATATCCCTTAAACTGCATACAAATTTAATTATTACTCATTTTTGGAGAATCACAGTTTAGCGGTCCACCGTGGGGCTAAGAATAATAGTGGTGATTTGATATGAATCTCCATAACACACCCTATTGTACGTTTGTTCTTTGAAATTTGGATTCCAGGTTAGCCTAAGGATGTCAAACTCTCATTCTGCTCTCTAGAACGTTGACGCTGAGTCAGGCCATCACAACGAGAATAATAACGCGATGCCTAGTAATGATGTGCCTCCCGTCGATCCCAATGGTGTCCCAGTCGCCGACCCGGTTGATTCTAACTCGCAGGTGCCCATCAAAATCATTTACCAACTAATCCTGAGAACAATGTTCATAGGGGACCCCGGCCAGCGGCTCGAGAAGCGCTCAAAGGTGAAGGTGATAGGGTGAGCCTGCGGTTGATTTTTGAAATATTGCAGGCTTAACAAGCGGTAATAGCATAGTTGCACAACCAAAGCCACGCCCCTAATAGGGTCAAACTCGAACAGTCCCGGGAAAATACTCGAAGGGACGGACAAGTTGCCGTGGAGCCGGGTGAGTTCAGACCCGGGGAAACTTTCGAGGTGATGAAGATGCTCGAAGCATTGACAAAACGGGTGGAGTCAGGCAAGAAAAAGATTGATACTAACGATAAGAAGGTGGAAACGTGCACCTCCAGGTTCGATCAGATCCCGGGAGCGCCTCCGATATTGAATGGATCGGACTCCAAAAATTCTATTCAGAAGCCTTTCCCCTCGAGTACAGCACCGAAGCCAATCCCGAAAAGGTTTCAAATGCCCGACATTCCCAAGTACAATAGGACCATAGATCCAAATGAGCATGTAACCTCTTATACATGCGCGATCAAAGGGAACGACTTAGATGACAATGAAATCGAGTCGGTGTTGCTGAAAAAGTTTGGGGAAACCTTGTCCAAGGGAGAAATAATATGGCCTCTCAACAGTTAAAACAAAATTTTGCGTAGTACCCAACAGTCACCTGGGTCGTCGTCCACAACATATATCAATCGAAGATCAGGGTCGAAGACGACCAACTCAGGGCCTGATAAGTAGGGATTTTGACTACATATTTGCGCTCTTTTACTTTCGTTTTAGACCAAAATTGCTTAAAGGTATTCCCAAAAACTAATAAAATGTGCTTGCTTGCAGGAGTGTTGCAATATGAGCCAAAGAAATGAAAATCAACTCAAGAAGGAGTAAATTTGGACTAAGACCAA
Source organism: Nicotiana attenuata (assembly GCF_001879085.1). Taxonomy (NCBI): domain Eukaryota; kingdom Viridiplantae; phylum Streptophyta; class Magnoliopsida; order Solanales; family Solanaceae; genus Nicotiana; species Nicotiana attenuata. The sequence goes on from NC_031998.1 coordinate 15,486,318, forward strand.
AACAAGGCTAAAAGGGGTACAGTGCGGACCGCATAAAAGTGAGTGCGGCCGCAGAACCTAAGGGCGACCTCTGACAGAATTTCAAGGCAAAATGCGGACCGCACAATTCTAGTGCGGCCGCAGAAGAGGAGATTCAGAGAGTTGGTTTTTGGGAAGGATGAAGATATGTGGACCGCACCATTATTGTGCGGCCGCAGGATGTCAAGTGCGGCCGCACTCATAATTGTGCGATCCGTAGAAGAGAAGAACCAGAGAGCTATGTTCAAGTCCGGGTTCTAGTGTGCGGCCGCACTCAGAATTGTGCGGTCCACACTATCCAATAAAGTGCGGCTGCATCCCACTTTTATGTGACCGCAGAAGACACAGTTGACCAGTCAAGCTCAGAGTGCGGACCGCACACAGAATTGTGCAGCCGCACAACCTCTACAGGGGCATTTTTGTCAGATATTTTCAGCTTAGTATAAATAGAACTTTTTCATTTTTAGGTTAAGTTGTATCAGTGTAGAGCACCTGAGCCGTTTTTCTTTACTATTTTGAGTAATATTGTACTAGATTAGCTTCTAAGCATTAGATTTTCTTTCCCTAATCAATTATTATGCATTTTATCTTAATTTCTTTTTTTTCATGAGTAGCTAAATATCTAGCTTTGTAGCCCAACCCTAGTGTGGGTACTTAATGGGTGTTTGATTTAGGGCTTGTTTGTGATTGGGTTAGTGATATTTAGCCTAGTTGTTGCTTGAATTCAAGAATTAATGGTTGCAAATATTGATTCATGCCTAATTGACTTAGTCTCTACTTGAGAGAGAGAGACTAAGTCTAGAAAAACTTGGCTATCAAGAAATTGGGGTGAACTCAAAAAATTGATAGCCCCAATTAAAGGGTCAAATCTAGAGATAGTAAGACCCGACATGATCATATATCACTTGTTTTGTGCAATACCATTTGGACTTGAGAAAGCCAAATTGGGAAAAATCACTCAAACTACCGAGAGGTATAGAGTGGGTAATTGCGTGTGATTGCTATATTACAACCCCGACCAATCAAACTTGCCCTAGAGTTTATAACCCGTTAGCTAACCACCTAGGTGGAAGTCACGACCCTAGATCTTTTATCATTTGAAAAACAACCAAAACCAAAAATATTGTCTTCTAGTTTTATAATTGCAATCAATAGCTTAAATTAGAAGTAGAAACAACAAACAAGAATGTGGAAGTGTAATTTGAGGAACATCACACAATTACACTAAATATATACCTAACCCCAATTCTAACTCCCTGTGGATTCGACTCGGACTTGCGTTGGATTTTATTATTGCATCGATCGCCTAACTACCTATATTTGCGGTGTGAGTTTGGGTGACATCAATTTTTTGGCACCGTGCCGGGGAGTTAAACAGATTTAGCTATATATCTAGTTTTTCTGTGAATTTTCTTCTTTTCCATCCGAGTCACTAACTTTGTGTTTGAATTGATTATAGGTACGAGAATGGCTCTCAACAACGAGCCTATCAGGAATGTGCCCTTGGGGGAAGAAGTGGACGATGATCAAGGAGATGAGGTTCTTCCCAAACTTCAAGCAAATAGGCGAGGCCGACCGCCTCAAGATAATGTCCTCGTCCCTCCCCCACCTACACCAAGAGTGGCGGCACATCGACAGTTACCTAATGAGGGTTATGCAAGTGCTACAGTCCCGCCCCGCATTAGGGCGGGCAACTTCCAAATCACCAATGTGATGCTTACACTACTTGAGCAACGGGGATTCATCACTGGGGCTCCGAGTCAAAATGCTTACAAGCATCTCAAATGGTTCGTCGATACTTGTTGAGGGAACAAGCAAACAAATGATTCCGAGGATGCGCTGCGGTTGAGGCTATTTCCCTTTTCTTTACGGGGAAAGGCATTGGACTGGTTAGAGAGATTGCCCAATCAATCCATCCATACATAGGATGAGTAGGCGGAGAAATTCAATGCCAAATTCTTCTCTCCGTGACATATGGCGACACTTCGGGATGAGATTCTTGCATTCAAGCAAGAACCCAATGAGCCATTGCACGAGATTTGGGAAAGATATCGTACCATGGTTAAAGGCCGAATAATGATATGACCGAGGCCATGATCCAACAAACCTTCTACAGGGGGATCAACACAACAAATCAATGCGTGGTAAATCAACTCGCCGGTGGGAAATTCATGAACACACCTTATGCCAAATCTTGTGAAATTCTTGATGAGATGGCGGATACCTCATCGGCATGGTAAAGTAGAGCCAATGTTCCACAAGGTGATCCAAATGTCATTCACCTACACAAGGAACTACATGATCATGGGCGAAGGTGAATCAAAGAAGAATTATGGAAGAAGATGTTGTGGTTCAAGAAGATGTAATCCCAAGCAATGTGGTTCAAACTAATGAAGAAGTGAGAATTGATATTGATAAAAATTTGGAGGAGACGCAAGAAGAAGTGAACCCGTCTAGGGAACTCGTGATAGACATGCCAGAACCGGTAGTGCCAAAGGCTAAGGCACCAATGCCAAGGCCTCCTCCTCCATACCCTCAAAGGCTTGCGAAGCAAAATAGTGAGAACCAATTCAAAAAGTTTATTGATATGATGTAGAGTTTGTCTAATAATGTGCCATTGGTTGAGGCATTGGAACAAATGTCGGGATATGCAAAGTTGATGAAGGACTTGGTGACTAAGAAAAGATCAATGAATTGTGAAACTATCAAGATGACACATCAAGTGAGTGCTATTGTGCACTCAATGGCTCCAAAATTGGAAGATCACGGTGCTTTCACAATCCCTTACACTATTGGGAGTGCCGACTTTGCTAAAGCTTTATGTGATCTTGAGGCGAGCATCAACTTGATGCCCTACTCGGTGTTCAAAACTTTGGGAATTGGGCAACCAAGACCCACATCTATGAGGTTGCAAATGGCGGATCGTACAATGAAGAGACCTTTGGGCATTATTAATGATGTGTTGGTTCGAGTTGACAAGTTCATCCTCCCGGCGGACTTTGTGATTCTTGATTGTGAAGTGGACTATAAGGTGCCTATCATTTTGGGTAGACCTTTCCTCGCTATGGGAAACGCTCTTGTTGATGTGGAAGCCGACGAGCTCACTTTTCGGGTGGGTAACGAAAAGGTGGTATTCCATGTGTGCAAATCTATGAGGCAAATGAATAGTAATGAAGTTTGTTCGTTCGTGGATTTGGTCAACCGATGTGGTTATTGATGATGCTAGTGCTACAATGAATGTTGAGGATAATTTGGAAGTCGTTTTTCTCAATCTTGATGATGTTGAGGAGAAAGAAGGCTATGTGGAGTGTGTTAATGTATTGCAAGGGATGGGGTCATACACTTATGAGCCCCGCAAGCTATCTTTAGATCTTGAAAATCGGAAGACTCCTCCAACAAAGCCCTCAATTGAGGAGCCAACGGTAGTAGTTACTGATTCAGCTGTTGAGCCTTCCATAGCTGCCATGCCTTCCACAGCATGTGGTCCATCTACCGAGACAGCATCCGTGCCACCACCTTCTTCTTCTTGACCATCTGCTCCATTGTTAGTGCCAGCTCCATCCACTTATCCACAGACTGCGCTGCGAGTTTCCCAGACATTGGCGAGTCTCAACAACTAGATGCAGGAAGCTACTTCAAAGCTGTCTGACATATCCAATGTTGTTGCAGCATAGTCAGTAGCCCCAGCATCACCGCAGGTACTGCCATCACTGTAGGAAACATTGAAGAAGATTCTGGACAACCAAAAGACCATTGTGGAGACTTTGGTGGCGCATGGGGAGATCATTGAGGAGTTGGGAAAGCAAACAAAGAAGATACAGAGGTCTAGGCGTCGAAGAAGTCAATGGAGAAGTTGAGAAAAGAGATTTCCAAGATTACATCTACCGGAGATCTACCATTGGACCTGCTTATGAGCCAGCAGCCCCAGCAGCACAGGCAGCACCAGTAGTATCTGAGGCACCAGAGGCAGTAGCCAGCCAGTCTGAGGAGCCGGTTGTGACTGCCCACACCGCTGAGGAGATGATCTAGATGCTCAGCAACCCTGTTGTCCCTCAGCCAGGTGACGATGAGATACAACTAGAGGAGACAGAGGGTGCTGCGGATGCCATGCAGACTGAGACCACATAGAGAGTTCTCTTAACTCTCCACCTTCCTTGTTCTTATTTTTGTTAAGCATTGGGGACAATGCTTATTTTTATTCGGGGGGTGGTTTATTTTGATTGATTGACATTGACATTGGGCATGTAATAACTCTTATACTATTTTCTTTTATATTTATTTTCTCTTTGGTATGTATATATTCTTCCTTTCCATTTGATGTTATATTCATTTCCCTTATGTATATATTCATTTGTCTTACTTTCCGTAGTTATTTTATAGCTTCTTTAGTTTGTCTTTCTTAGTAGTATAACTTCTTATTTACTTTAGTAGTTTCTTTTGAATTTTTTAGCTTCTTTTTACGTTTGAGTGATCAATAAGCCTTTGGTTTTTTTAATGCCACGGTTCTTTCCAAAGGTAGATTTTGTGTGAACCGGGTGGCTCTTCCCAACGATGGATGGCGTGACAAGCTTCTTAAGGGATTGAGTCCGTTTTATTTTATGTTTAGGCAAATATAGTAGTAATGAATAAAAGGGTCTCAAGCATGTTTCACTTGGTACCAACACATTTACCTACGACCTTATGGTTAAAAACAAAGTTGTTGGTATAGAATAGCTCTAGTTGTGACCTTTTGACTCTTGTGTTGACTTAAAAAGTCATCGAGTGGTTCAGTCGAGCCATTTGTGATTCTCAATCTTAACTAGGATTGTTGTGGGCCCTCGACTCCGTTCTCTTTAGCAATCCAGCAGCGTGAGAAGTGAGGCATTGAATTGCAAGTCCAAGTACCCGTGCTAATAGTCTAGAACTTGCCCCGAATATTTTTCTAGGCAAAATTTTAAGTGTAGCTTGGCTTGAGAAATGATTGTAGGCTCTCCTTGATCCAATTTGAAGTTTGAAATCTTCCATAGCCTACCAATGTGATATCCCTAGTCAACCCACTTGAGCCTAAGCCCTTTTTCTTTCAATAACCATGTTACAATCCTTTATCTATTTTGTAATGAGCCTCTCTTGGCACCCGATCTTTCCTTAGCATTCTTGGGAAATAATTGGCAAAAACATAAGTTTGGAGGAGAGATGAGGAGTTTGAAAGTGATAAAAGGTACAAGGAAGAGAAAGAAATAAAGTAAAGGGAAGGCAAAGAAAAGAAAGAAAGAACAAAAAGAAAAATGCTAAAAAGAAAGTGAATAAGGTAGAAAGTTGAAGGGATTCAAAGAAAACAATGATGAAAGGCATGAAGTAAATCGAAAAGGAGAAAAATGAATGTCATGACCAAGAAAGAGTGATGTTACGTCTGTCTAGTTCCCCAGAGGAAAAAGAGATTGACTCAAAGAGTCGACAACGTATGAGCCAAAATGAGAAAATGGAGTGTTTAACGAAAGATGAACCCATTCTATTTCATCAAGACCTACCTTGATCTAAAAATCCTTCATTACATCCCGAAAAAGCCCTACATGATTTTATGTTGAGTAAGATTGCATAAGTGGTGATTTACATAAGGGGCAAGCTTATGGTACTTAGAGCCGGACTTGTGACATTCTTTTGAGAGAGATGAGCAAACTTTTCACAATCCTTACATCGAGTGTTTCATTCTAAAGTGAGATATGCTAATGGAGAGTATAGGAGGAGGAGTTTGGGATCCACAATGACCTACATGAAAGAGAGAGCTTCCTTGATGAACAAAGTCAATTCTTTGTTGATACCCAATTTTTCCCTATATATTTTAAATATGCATAAATACCTTTAAAATAGCATATATATGCATATATAAGCATGCACAAGGCTTTTATTATTTCCATAATTTTAAGGGTTTAAATTGATTTTTTTTCCTTATATTCATAAAATTCCCAATAAATATTTTCCAAATTATTGTTATGATGATTTACTCATTTAATTTCTATACTTATTTCAAAATATGGTTAATATATTTTTTATACATTTTTATAATTACATTTAGTATTTTTAAGCTAAATTGCATATAATTGCAATGTTAGCCCATTTTAAGGAATAATTATATTTTATATGCATAAAATTGGTCCCTATATTTTTAAAATGTTAATCATGTATTTTAAATTATTTTGGCACCTTAAATTATTTTCCAGGAATTACCTACTATTTATTATAAATTAAAATAGGAAAAATTGGCTATTTAAATCATAGTCAAATTTGGCTTTCAATTGTAGCCCAAATTGGATCCAATCCCCAGCCCAATTTCCTATTAAATAACCCGACCCAGACCCTATAAACCCTTACCCAAACCCGGAACCCACCTACCCGGTTGAATCCTGACCGTTGATCTTCCAGATCAACGGTCCACACACGCCCTTTCCTTTTTAATTCCTAAATGACCCCCTAACCCTACTCATTTCCAAAACCCCGCCGCCCTGAAATCCTCTCTGCTCTCAAACACTCTCAACCTACCCCTAGCTTTCATACGCCGACCTTCTTCTCCGTCCTTCTCCGGCGACCACCTTTCAACCCCAAGCCCAATGGGTCTCTCATCTCCTTGCTCATCATCTCTGAGGCCTTCAAGGGTCCTGGGCCATGCCGATTTGGACCTAGGGTTTCTGTTTCTGTCATTCGTGGCTTCTCTGGTGTGATTTTGGGCAAAGTCTCACCATATATGTTACAATTTATGGAGTTTTGCAACAGGTTCTCTCCTTTCTATTTGGGTTTCCTTTTGAAACCCTAACTCTCGTTTGAATCTCTTAGATCTATGTTATTTTTAATGCTTTAAGTCTGTTTCTTCCTATGATTTGCACTATTCTCGAACTTCTTCTGAAAGATCCTCAATTTTTTAAACCGTTTTGCCTTCTTTAAAAATTAGGGTTTTCTCGGAGTTCCTTCTACGCTTGTTTTAATCGATTTTCTTTATGATTAAACCTCTTTCATTGCTTATTTGGACTGATCCTATGTTCCTACTATTTTTAACTCGACTCTGTTAAAAGCCCTAACTATTAGGACCTTTCTTTGCTTTGGTTATGTGTGTTAGCATGACTACTTGATTTTGTTAAGTTTCTGTTGGTTACCATGCTTCGAATAGGTTTTCTACTGAGTCTTTAGCCTGCTTATGTCACTTCTGTATGATTGTGTTTGCTCATCTCTTGCTTCTTTCTGTCTATATGGCTGACCTTGCCTGTTTGCTATGCCTGTTCGTTCTTCTTTATTTATATGTTGAAGTGCAGAGTCATGACTCCCTTTTGATTGATTCTGATTTCCTTAATTCATGGTTTGATTGCAAGATTTTCTTTCAAAACCCTAAAGTTCTACTCGTCTGTTTAAATTGACTGATTCCGTTTCCTTATTTGTTGTGGTACTTCACTCTTACTGAATCCTTTCTTTAAGTGGTCTATTCTGTACTTAGACTCAGTCATATGCTCTATACTTTTACTATCCTTTATATGGTAAAAATCAGTCTTCCTCAACTAATTTTCTTTCCTTGATTATCCCTGTTGGTATCCGTTTAAGCTGTAATTTTCTTTCCTTGATAATTGTGCTAAATCTTTACTTTACCATATTTTCTGCCTATTTTCAAAACTATAAATACCCTAAGTCTTTCATTAACAGAGACGAACACTTGGTTTTCAAAAACTACTCCTTTTACTAAAAATCTCTGCTCTCCCTCTCTCTTATGCTACTTGCTACTATTAGCCGGCTGCAAGCCAAGGCTAATCATCTGTGCTCTTTGGTTCTTTCATTCTGCTTACTTCTACCTTCACTGGTATGTCCTGGTTTTGATTTAAAGCTCCAACAACAATATGTTTCTCTTATTATTTCAGTTTCTTTTATTTCTAGCTTGCTTCTACTTATGGTTTTGTTGTAAAATTTGTAGTTAAGTTACATTATCAGCATGCTACTATGTCTCCCCTTCCCTTTAGATCAATGTATTCCCTTATGTGTTTCAAAGCATGCCTTGACAGTTGTCTTTACTTCTTGTGTGCTTATCATCCTATGAATCCCCAAATTCTTATCACCCCTTCTATGTGTTTGTATTTCTCCTGACTGGCGTGTGATTATGCCAGAGTCAACTATCTCTGAGCATGTCCAAACCAATCTTAAGATCTTTGCTGGGTTGTGCAGCCAAATGTCTATGTATCCCCAACCCCTTGACCCCTGTATGACTGCTGAATTCTGTAAACTAGCTGTGTGTGATCTTTTCTTAAGGTGTTTAAGCTTGTTTACTACTCCAACCTATTTTCAAACAATCTTTGTTGCTTTACTAATTGCTTTCAAAACAGACTTTCCAATACAGTCTTTAATAACCCTTTTCAACTTGTGTCCTGCACTTCCACTTTACTCTTATTCAATAAGTTCTGCCCCCTCTAGTATGTGTACTGCCTTGGGATCCTCTTGAGAGCCCTCTGAACTCTGGCATACTGAGGCTGGCCTTTCCACACTGCACTAGTTCAATTCTTGGTTGCTAAATCTAGGTGTAAGCAGTGCCCGGGGTTCTTGAGGCTCTTAGGGTACTTTGATGCACCTAGACTCTGATTTGTCTATGGAATTGAGGTTTATGAGACCATTGGAGGCTTTGGGAAACTCGGGCCTAATTGAAGGCTCCCTATAGAATAGCTTCTTGATTTTCTATTTTACTTATGTAATTCATTCGTTGGCCCGTAATAATTTGTAAATAGATATTTGGGGCATTTAGTAAAAAGGGTGGGTAGATGTATACTTTATGGGGTAATATGGGTAGAAATCTTGCTCTTAGGATCTCACTTTTAAAATCTACCTGCTTTACTCAATAGAAAACATGCTCATAGGGATTTATGCTTTTAAATGTGATTGCTTTGCCTAATAGAAATCATGTCTATAGGATCTCACTTCTAATTTCGTTTGCATCAGTAGAAATCATGTTCCTAAGGTTCTGCATTTTGTCATATTAAAAACCATGTTCATAGGCTCAAAACCATCATGTCTTAAATCAGTAGATGCCATGCCTATAAGACTCAACTCCGATTCAGTTTTAATAAGTCTTTCTATATGTTGCTGCAAATCGACTAAAATCAGTAATACGCCTAGATATCATGCCTATAGGGATCTATACCCGCGATTTTGTCTGGTAATTTAATTCAGCCTAATAAATCAATTTCATTACGCCTAGTTTATTTCTAAAGCTGGTCTTACTAAGCGTTAACATTTTCTGAAACAAGTTCTTTCAAAATTGCATCGATCCCATTAGATATCATGCTTATACGTATTAAAGGAGTCTATCTCGAAAACCTGTTGTTTCTGCATTAATATAGACACAATATACTGCATATAGGCAAGCCTTAGGGCATTTTCAAAACTGCATTCCCCTGAAGCTCTTTCTCTGTCGTTTAATGTTTCTGATTCTAATAACTTTTAAAAGAGTCCTTAGGCAACTGCTAGGGTATAATTTCTTAACCTAAAAGGGTTGTTGGTTTCTGCATGGTCACCTAGAGATCCTGTTTTAGGACTTTGATTGACAAAGACCTTAACTGTGTTTGAGTCGTGTTGCTTGTATGTTTACTTGAGGAGGAAATTTTGAGCCTCTTCTGCTTCCATTATGTGTAAAGTCCTACATGTTTTGACTGTCGCCTTAGAATTTTGCCCTTTTAAAACCTTAGGGATACGTCTAGAACCACCTATAGGTAGAGGTCCTAACTCCCTCCAGGACCATTAAGAAGGGACGGGTAGCAGCACGCAATAGAGATTGCTGACCAACACTCGCTTTGCATGACCACTGAGGGGATTGGAAGGGTAGATATGGATATGATGACCGGTGCGCTAATGCCACGCGTAGTCCCTTTCCAAGAAGTGATTACCGGGCATTGTACTCATGTGATCCTATAGGATAACCAACCTAGGACCTCCCTCTCCCCAAATCCTCTTTGCTTGAAACTCTGTTTTTTTTTCAACAACCTGTTTAAATTCCTATTTTTATACAATGCCCAACATGCTCTACTTGCAATTATTTGCTTCAATCGTTTATTTATGGACTAATGTGTGAATATAAGTTCGGCTGGGACCCACAGTTGTGGACCAAGAGGGGTGCCTAACACCTTCCCCTCGAGGTTATTTTGAGCCCTTACCCTAATCCCTGGTAATGCAAACCAACCCAAGAGTTAATCGCTCTAGGTGACCTAACGCACCAAAATCCGTTAGGTGGCGACTCTTCAAATACCCAATTCCCAAAAAGGAAATGAGTCATTACACCCCGTGAATGTCGAAACTCGGACTTCTCCCCGTGAAGGGGGGGGGGGGGGAAGGGGCGCAACAGCATGGCGACTCTGCTGGGGATATTTTTAGGCTCTTACCATAACAAACTTATGAATTAGTCCAAGCATGCTTTATCCCGTACCCTTCTCCCTTATTTGAATTTAACTGTCTATTTTGAGCATTTATGATTCCTTTATTACCCTGAAAACTGACTTGTCTCCTTGTTTTTCTTTCTCTGTAACTGTCTTTTCAATTATTTAAATGTTGTATTTATTTCTTCCTACGTGAAATACTTGCCTACATGTTATTAACTACTGCATAAATCATGCTCCACATCATATTCCACTCGTGCATATCAAATCCTATAGCAACGCTTTAACGAGTGGTTGCGCTCTTCCTATTTACTACCCTTAAATTCGGAAAGGCTTATTTGCGGTAAAACCAGTCGATCAACGGTGCAGTCGACGGTTCCGTGCCTTCCCCCTCAAGTTGTCCGCTTGAGGGTACCAGTCTAAAACCCCATAGAAACCTTACTCTGTTTAAATTGTGCATGCATCATGGCCAAACCTAGCCGGGTTAGTTTTGTTGTCCACATAATGATCCTTTAAGATAAGCCTTATCCGAAGTCCATCGGGTTCTCCATAACCCCAACGGACGCAACCACGTTATGTGCATTAATTTGGAGCACTAAATGCCGATATGCTGATCATAAATGTATAAATAGTTGAGTCTGGCGGGGGTAAGGTCTAACCCTTTATTTTGCAGGAAATGAGGCACGAGATCCCCTGCTTCGGTCTGGTTAGCATACCCTCACTCTTGCTATACTGGTGGAGGAATCTTCCATCGGATGACCAAATCAATGAATGGAAAGAAAGGGCCGCCAAATCTAGCAAGAAACTTGAATATCTGGAATACAACCTGTTGGAATTGGAAGGGAAAGTGAGGAAGAGAGTCACCGACTGCCAGAACGCTGAGGGAAACGATGAAGGACAGTCGGCAAAGGCATTCTTACTAATGAGCCTACGCGAACTGGGGGATTTGATCGACATGAGCATTCAGCCTGAAGAAAGTCCTTCCGAGACCAAATAGGCTAGATTTATTTTGTTTTTTCTAAGAATGTAATAAGGCCAAGTGCCAGTAGTGACTTATTTTATTATTATCTTAGTGTCGTTTTGGGATTAGTCTATTCTTACATTATGGAATGAAGCATTTATTGGCATTAAAAAGTTCTCCAAATCTATTTGTCGCTAGGCTTACCTCGGGCACAACGAGGCTCCCAAATTAGGACGCAAATTTATATTTCCGCAATATGTGTTTAAATACTGCAAACATTTCAGGATCCTCACTAACTTGTCACCTTTTGTTTTTATTTTTATTATTATTATTATTCCCATCCCCTTAGGTTGGTTCGATCATACTGGCCTCATCAGCATATCACACCAGATCCAGAGGCCCTCCACCTCCTCCTCCTCCAAGCAACACAAAAAGCAGAGGGAAAGCAAAGATGGACGATTTAAGTGGAATCCGAAAGGAAAACGTTGAGAACGTAGAGACCTCCGACGACCGTAGTACTCCGACCCCAAATGACCTGGTTTTGAGACTTGAACAATGGATAGTAGAACTACAAGGAGAACTTGAGCAAGTCCACAATTTGGCAAACTTGTCACTCACCCACAATGTCCCTGATATCCACCAACAACCCAACACCTCTTCAAAACACACAAAACAAACAACCACAAAATGCTACCATACCAAATCAATACACCACTCCACCACAAAATATCAATCCATTGCCGATGCCAACTCCACCACAACAGCATCAACCAATTCGTTACCACCAGCCACCACTTACCACACTCCCCAAATACACCACCACTCATTCCCGATCCACAAAACTCCACCAATGACCACCACTATACCCAAGTTCCTGACACCCATCAGAGCAATCCCATATACGTGGAAACTATACCACATTCTAGCCAGCCACTCTCCTGTGCACCAGAAACCACCGAAAAGGACATGCTCATTAGGAACATGGCTGAAGAGCTTAAAATGTTAACAAGCCGAGTTCAAGGTGTTGAAGGCGATAGAGGAATAAAGGGTTTAAACTATGAGGACTTGTGCATACAGCCGGATGTCAAACTGCCGGAGGGGTACAAACCTCGCAAGTTCGAAATGTTCGATGGTACAGGTGATCCCAGGGTTCATCTCAGAACTTATTGTGAAAAACTTGTCGGGGTCGGGAAAGATGAAAAGATTCTAATGAAGCTCTTTATGAGGAGCCTTACTGGGGATGCGCTGTCTTGGTATATCAGCCAAAATCCCAAGAAATGGTCAAATTGGGTAAGCATGGCGTTAGATTTCATGGACCAGTTCAGGTTCAACACAGAGAATGCACCTGATATCTTCTACATTCAGAACCTCAAGAAGAAACCCACTGAGACCTTCCGTGAATATGCTACCCGCTGGAGGTCGGAAGCCGCCAAGGTCAGGCCTGCTTTGGATGAAGAACAGATGAATAAATTCTTCGTCAGGGCACAGGACCCGCAATATTATGAGAGGCTGATGGTTATCAAAAATCACAAATTCTCTGAAATCATCAAGCTCGGAGAAAGGATTGAAGAAGGTATCAAGAGCGGAATGGTAACAAACTTCGAGGCTTTGCAAGCCACAAATAAAGCACTACAGTCAGGTGGCATATCGAAAAAGAGAGATGTTGGGGCAGTAATGGTAGCCCAGGGCCCAAAATCCCCGCTTGTCTATCAAAAACCTCCACCCATATACCAAACACCTCCACCCACACACCAAGCACCACCACCCATANAATGGCCAACATGGTCGGTCAGGTGCTGGAGAGCCATAAGATTATCTTCCACGAAGATGAGCTGCCGCCCGAGGGACGGAATCACATTCGAGCATTGCATATTATGGTACAGTTTGAACAAATTCATTGCCAGGGTCGTGGTTGATGGAGGTTCTAGTCTGAATATTTGTCCACTGGACACCCTGAAAAGGTTGGACAAAGGTTTCCATGCAATATGGTCTGGAAGCATGAATGTGAAGGTTTTTGATGGGCCCTAGAGGGCCACGATCGGGGAAATCAATCTTTGTTTGCATATGGGACCAACTTGGTTCGATGTTGAGTTCCAAGTGCTTCATATACCAGCCTCATATAATCTTTTGTTGGGCCGCCTGTGATCCATGCTGCTGAACCCGTGCCCTCCACACTACATCAAGCCGTAAAATTCGAATGGAACCGTCAGAGGAATCATTCATGCAGACAAGAGTAACCCCATCTACACCAGTCAAACCATTCCGGTCATTGGACATAGAAGAAGGCTAGGAGGGGAAACCTACTATCACATCGAACGGGTCAATGCTGTCGAAAAGGACAAGTGGTGGAGTAACAAGATAGAAAGCATATTAGCATGGTCTGAATATGAACCCGACAAAGGATTGGGAAAGAACCTCCAAGGCATCACCAAACCAATACAACTGAAGAAACATGGTACTACCTTTGGGCTCGGATACCAGTACACATGGAAAGAATACAGGAATTGGTCGCCTCCATGGCGCGGACCATATTACCCTCTTGAGCAACCGGTACCCCGTTTGGAATAAGCTTTCCATCAGGCAGACACAATATGGGGAACTGCTGAAGAAGAAGCACTAGCTGGGCTGAAGGATCTATTCTTGGAAGATGAGGATATGGACTGCAGTGCCATAATTGAGGAGGAGGAGGAAGAAGGCCTCACCATTCAGACTATGGCAAAGGCAGTTGTTCTCGGAAACTGGACCGCCACACCATCCCGAGCCCGCCGAGTCCCTGGGTAGCTTGGCAGAATTTATAGTTGTTCTAGGCATTTAAACTTTCTAGCAATTCTATTTTAAGATTTTTCTGTTTTAAATAGATGCTCGATCCACCGAGCCAAGCTTTTGTTTGAACAATTTTCTCAGTTTTAACCAAACGTATCTATCCTTTATCATTATTCATTACTATTTTTATACGTTTCCCTTCTACAGTGTTATTATTACTTTTTTTGATGAACCGTGACTGTGACATGTAATGAGGCAACACAATATAAGAATAGTGACTCAGAAGAAAAAGATGAGATACCCGAGGAAATTGTCAGGGAAGTTGAGAATTTTGAGAACAAGCCTAAGTCCAACCTGGACAAAACAAAAGCAGTATATTTAGGAGACGCCAAGACCGTCAAAGAGACCCGCGTCAGCATTCACTTGTCACCAACAGAGAAGGAAGAATACATCCATTTTCTAATGGAATATGAGGACATTTTTGCATGGTCGTATGACGATATGACCAGTTTGAGCACATGTATAGTAGCTCACAAGTTGCCTACCAACCCCATGTGTCCGCCAGTCAAGCAGAAACTCAGAAAATTCAAACCAGACATGAATCTGAAAATCAAGGAGGAAGTTACCAAGCAGATCAAAGCCAAGGTTCTAAGGGTGCTTGAGTACCCAACCTGGTTAGCTAACATTGTACCAGTTCCGAAGAAAGACGGAAAGGTCCGAATATGTGTTGATTATCGGGATTTAAACAGAGCAAGTCCCAAAGACGACTTCCCGCTGCCAAATATACATATCCTGATCAATAACTGCGCAAAGCATGAGCTCCAATACTTTGTAGATTGCTTCGCAGGTTATCACCAGATCTGGATGGATGAAGAAGATGCCGAGAAGACAGCTTTTATTACGCCTTGGGATGTATACTGTTACAAGATGATGCCATTCGGTCTGAAGAATGCTGGGGCTACTTACATGAGAGCCATGACAACCATTTTCCATGATACGATACACAGAGAAATAGAGGTATATGTGGACGACGTCATTATCAAATTCAAGAGGGTCGCAGATCACATAGCAGACTTGAGGAAATTCTTCGACAGGCTTAGGAGGTACAATTTAACGTTGAACCCCGCTATTGGGATTCATTGTCAATCGCCGAGGGATCAAGCTAGATCCGACTAAAGTCAAAGCTATTCAGGAGTTACCACCACCCAAAAGTAAAAAGGACGTGATGAGCTTCTTGGGACGACTCAACTACATCAGTCGATTCATAGCACAGTCCATCGTAATATGTGAACCCATCTTCAAGATGCTGAGGAAGGATGCCGAGGTGAGTTAGACCGAGGATTGCCAGAAGGCTTTTGACAAGATCAAGGAATACCTGTCCACACCACCAGCTCTGGTCCCGCCTGAACCAGGATGACCTTTGCTACTTTATCTATCCGTGTTAAATGGAGACTTCGGATGTGTTTTAGGACAATATGATGAGACAGGAAGAAAGGAGCAAGCCATATATTACCTGAGTAAGAAATTCACACCTTATGAAGCACGGTATTCTCTGCTTGAACGCACTTGCTGCGCCCTGACCTAGACAGCCCAGAAATTGAGGCATTATTTCTGTGCCTACACTACATACCTCATATCCATTATGGATCCCCTGAAGTACATATTTCAGAAGCCCATGCCTACTGGGAAGTTAGCTAAATGGCAGATACTACTGAGTGAGTTCGACATCGTCTATGTAACTCAAAAGGCAGTTAAGGGACATGCATTGGCAGATCACCTCGTTGAAAATCCGATGGGAGGAGAATACGAACCCTTGAAAACGTATTTTCCCGATGAAGAAGTATCATTGTAGGAGAAGACATTGCTGAAGCATATAACGGTTGGAGGATGTTCTTTGACGGAGCCGCAAATTTCAAATGAGTAGGCATTGGAGCAGTTTTGGTATCAGAAACAGGTCAACATTATCCCGTATCTGCTAAACTGAGATTTCCCTGCACCAACAACATGGCAGAATACGAAGCCTGCATACTAGGGCTCAACATGGCAGTCGACATGAACATTCAGGAATTGTTGGTGATCGGCGATTCAGATTTGCTTCTGCACCAGGTACAAGGAGAATGGGCTACCAAGAATTCCAAGATATTGCCATATCTGCACCATGTGCAGGAATTGAAAAGGAGGTTCACGAAGATAAAATTCCGACATGTGCCCAGAATTCAGAATGAGTTCGCCGACGCGTTAGCCACTTTGTCATCAATGAAACAGCATCCAGATAAGAACTATATTGATCCCATTCCGGTGAGGATCCATAATCATCCAGGATATTGTGCTCATGTCAAGAAAGAAGCGGATGGAAAGCCTTGGTTCCATGACATCAAGGAGTACTTATCAAAAGGAGAATACCCGGAGCATGCAAATCACATTCAGAAACGCATGCTCCGGAGATTGTCAAATCACTTCTTCCAAAGCGGAGGGAACTTGTACAGAAGAACTCCGGATTTGGGTTTGCTGAGGTGTGTCGACGCAAAGGAAGCTTCTAAGCTACTTGAGGATGTGCATGCCGGGACATGTGGCCCGCACATGAATGGTTTCGTTCTGGCCAAGAAAATACTCAGGGCAGGTTACTTTTGGATGACCATGGAAACGGATTGTGTCCAGTATGTCCGCAAATGCTTTCAATGTCAAGTGCATGCCGACATGATAAAGATGCCGCCAAACGAGCTCAATGCAACAAGCTCACCTTGGCCATTCGCCGCCTGGGGAATGGATGTTATCGGTCCGATTGAGCCCACTGCTTCGAACGGACACCGGTTTATTCTGGTAGCCATTGATTACTTCACAAAATGGGTAGAAGCTGCATCTTACAAAGCTGTAACCAAGAAAGTCGTCGCAGATTTTGTCAAGGATCGTATTGTCTGCCGATTTGGAGTTCCTGAGTCCATTATTACTGACAATGCCGCCAACCTCAACAGTGATCTGATGAAAGCTATATGTGAAACTTTCAAAATCAAGCACAAGAATTCCACCGCCTACAGACCTCAGATGAATGGAGCCGTAGAAGCCGCCAACAAAAACATTAAGAAGATACTAAGGAAAATGGTAGAGAATCACAAGCAGTGGCATGAGAAGTTACCCTTTGCTCTGTTAGGGTAGCGCACCACAGTTCGCACGTCAACCGGCACAACCCCCTACATGCTGGTTTATGGTACCGAGGCTATCATCCCAGCCGAGGTAGAGCTTCCTTCTTTGAGAGTCATACAGGAAGCTGAACTCAGAGATGCGGAATGGACAAGGAGCCGCTATGAACAATTGGCCCTTATCGATGGAAAGAGAATGAACGCAGTATGTCACGACCAACTTTATCAGAACAGAATGTCCAGAGCTTTCAACAAAAGAGTCAAACCGAGACAGTTCGCACCAGGACAGTTGGTATTGAAGAAAATCTTCCCGCATCAAGATGAGGCCAAAGGGAAATTCTCTCCCAACTGGCAAGGTCCGTACATGGTTCACAGGGTCCTGACAGGAGGAGCACTCATACTTGCAGAAATGGACGGAGAAATCTGGCCAAAACCAATCAATTCAGACGCAGTCAAGAGATACTATGCCTAGATTATTTCACATTTCTTTTCTGATGTAATTGAACTACGCTTGACCTGATTCCCGTTTGAGAGGGGATACGTAGGCAGCCTTATGGGTTCAGTCATATCATAATAAAATTTTCATTTTCCCCAAAATCAGAAACTGGGGCAGAATTTTGAGGAGGGTCCTCAAAATTCCGGAGCAAGTCCAGCCAGCGCCATCACATGCCAGGAAGTCAGCAATCAATCTAGAACTGGGGCAGAATTTTGAGAAGGATTCTCAAAATTCCGAAGAAGATTCAGCAGGGTCAGCCATCCGCAGATAGTTAAAAATCATCTACCAAACTAGGGCAGAATTTTGAGGAGTACCCTCAAAATTCCAACATAAGAGAGTTGCAATGCCTTTGAGATGTGTCGCAGTCGCTAGTTCATCAAAAATTACTTGATATATCAATACGTTTCCAAAACGATTCTATTTTATCAATGAATGCATATTTTTTTGAAAATTCTATTTTTTCATAACGGTCAGACACTACCTAGGGGAACTCGAAGGGGGCCTTCCAGAGCAGAGCAGAGCAAGGCCGACAAACGAAGCAAGAACCAACCTCCCCTCATAAAACTTATGATTTTTCTTTGAGCGCAGAAACATTTGACGTAACGGTAGCATTCGCGAAACATGTATACACAAAGCAAATTCACCATCCATCCGGCCATCAGACACTGAATATATCCTAGCTAAGACATACTCTACCCTTATCTGCTATTCTCTCTTTGCATGAGTTTAATCCTTGACTCCATATTTGCATGATTCTAATCTCTGACTCTATATTTGCATGAGTCTAATCTCTGACTCCACATTTGCATGAGTCTAAGCCCTGACTCCGTATTTGCATGAGTCTAATCTCTGACTCCATATTTGCATGAGTCTAATCTCTGACGCCATATTTGCATGAGTCTAATCTCTGACTCCATATTTGCATGAGTCTAATCCCTGACTCCATATTTGCATGAGTCTAATCTCTGACTCCATATTTGCATGAGTCTAATCCTTGACTCCACATTTGCATGAGTCTAATCTTTGACTCCATATTTGCATGAGTCTAAGCCCTGACTCCATATCTGCATAAGGCTAAGCTCTGCTTTCTCCTTGCATAAGTCTAATCCTTGACTCCATATTTGCATGAGTCTAAGCCCTGACTCCGTATCTGCATAAGGATAAGCTCTGCCTTCCATTTGCATGGGACTAAGCCCTGTCTCGAATCTTGCATGAGGTTAAGCTCTACCTCCATTTTGCATAAGGCTAAGCACTGCCTTCTCCTTGCATGAGTCTAATCCTTGACCTCATATTTGCGTGAGGTTGATCCTTGCCTCCATACCTGCATGAGTCTAAGCCCTGACTCCACGTTTGCATGAGGCTAAGCTCCGCCTCCATTTTTTGCATAAGGCTAATCCCTGCCTCCCCGCTTGCACGAGACTAAGCATTGTCCCTCTTTGCACCAATATTGCTCTATTTTCTACTACTATCTACCTGCTTTTGAATCGGGCTAAGCTCTACCCTCTACTTCGCAATATTAAACCTTGTCTCGTTACATTATATTATTGCATATCA
This sequence comes from Nicotiana attenuata, assembly GCF_001879085.1. Classification (NCBI taxonomy): domain Eukaryota; kingdom Viridiplantae; phylum Streptophyta; class Magnoliopsida; order Solanales; family Solanaceae; genus Nicotiana; species Nicotiana attenuata. Next base: position 15,505,617 of record NC_031998.1, read on the forward strand.
TGGGCTGAAACATCGCTAATCTGTCCAAAGGCGGCACAGTCTAAAGGCACCATCCTCATAGCCGGAAGACACCATGCCATGGCTTGAGGATCCCCCCGAATTCGCATATCATTCATTCAAAGGCGTCATGGTTCGGAGGCACCATTTTCATGGCCTGAGAACATCATTTCATGGCTTGCAAATACCTCATTAAACAATTCATGGCCCAGGACGTCATGGTCCAAGGACATTATCTTTAACCGTCCGAAGACAACCTTCATGGTGCCAAGGGAATCTACATCATGTTTAAATTTTTGCAAATACGTTTGTAGCATCTTTTATCTGCAGGTAACCAGCAAACAACCGATATCCTACCAGGAGAAATCTCGCTCCAGTTCCCTTTAACCGTCCCGAGCCTTAACCGCTCATTATAGCTGCTTCCACATCTCGTGTTCGTTCTTACAATAGTTTCATCGGCATACTCCGCAGGTGAATCCAGAACTACACATGGCCTGATTCCTGTAAAACCAGGGATATGTAGGCAACTCGGAAACTAGAGCTCGGCCTATGTCTATCAAAGCATCCCATCCGGTCAAAATTGGCCATCATTTTTTTACCCGAAAACTCTTTCATCCTTCCCGGGTAAAGAGGGGCAGCTGTTGATACCCAATTTTTCCCTATATATTTTAAATATGCATAAATACCTTCAAATTATCATATATATATGCATATATAAGCATGCACAAGGCTTTTATTATTTCCATAATTTTAAGTGTTTAAATTGATTTATTTTTTTCCTTTTATTCATAAAATCCCCAAAAAATATTTTCCAAATTATTGTTATGATGATTTACTCATTTAATTTCTATACTATGTCAAAATATGGTTAATATATTTTTTATACATTTTTATAATTACATTTAGTATATTTTAAGCTAAATTGCATATAATTGCAATGTTAGCCCATTTTAAGGAATAATTATATTTTAATTGTATAAAATTGGTCCTTATATTTTTAAAATGTTAATCATGTATTTTAAATCATTTTTGCACCTTAAATTATTTTCCAGGAATTACCTACTATTTATTATAAATTAAAATAGGAAAAATTGGCTATTTAAATCATAGCCAAATTTGGCTTTCAATTGTAGCCCAAATTGGACCCAATCCCCAGCCCAATTTCCTATTAAATAACCCGACCCAGACCCTATAAACCCTTACCCAAACCCGGAACCCACCTACCCGGTTGAATCCTGACCGTTGATCTCCCAGATCAACGGTCCACACACGCCCTTTCCTTTTTAATTCCTAAACGACCCCCTAACCCTACTCATTTCCAAAACCCCGCCGCCCTGAAATCCTCTCTGCTCTCAAACACTCTCAACCTAACCCTAGCTTTCAACCGCCGACCTTCTTCTCCGGCCTTCTCCGGCGACCACCTTTCAACCCCAAGCCTCCAATGGGTCTCTCATCGCCTTGCTCATCATCTCTAAGGCCTTCAAGGGTCCTGGGCCATGCCGATTTGGACCTAGGGTTTCTGTTTCTGTCATTCGTGGCTTCTCTGGTGTGATTTTGGGCAAAGTCTCACCATATATTTTACGATTAATGGAGATTTGCAACGGGTTCTCTCGTTTCTATTTGGGTTTCCTTTTGAAACCCTAACCCTCGTTTGAATCTCTTAGATCTGTGTTATTTTTAATGCTTTAAGTTTGTTTCTTCCTATGATTTGCACTATTCTAGAACTTCTTCTGAAAGATCCTCAATTTTTTAAACCATTTTGCCTTCTTTAAAAATTAGGGTTTTCTCGGAGTTCCTTCTACGCTTGTTTTACTCGATTTTATTTATGATTAAACCTCTTTGATTGCTTATTTGGACTGATCCTATGTTCCTACTGTTTTTAACTCGACTCTGTTAAAAGCCCTAACGTTTAAGACCTTTCTTTGCTTTGGTTCTGTGTGTTAGCATGACTACTTGATTTTGTTAAGTTTCTGTTGGTTACCATGATTCGAATGGGTTTTCTACTGAGTCTTTCGCCTGCTTATGTCACTTCTGTATGATCGTGTTTGCTCATCTCTTGCTTCTTTCTGTCTATATGGCTGACCTTGCCTGTTCGCTACGCCTCTTCGTTCTTCTTTATTTATATGTTGAAGTGCAGAGTCATGACTCCCTTTTGATTGATTCTGCTTTCCTTAATTCATAGTTTGATTGCAAGATTTTCTTTCAAAACCCTAAAGTTCTACTCGTCTGTTTAAATTGACTTATTCCGTTTCCTTATTTGCTGTGGTACTTCACTCTTACTGAATCCTATCCTTAATTGGTATATTCTATACTTAGACTCAGTCATATGCTCTATACTTTTGCTATCCTTTATATGGTAAAAATCAATCTTCCTCAACTGATTTTCTTTCCTTGATTATCCCTGTTGGTATCCGTTTAAGCTGTGATTACTTGATTAAAGGGGAGTACTTGTATTAATTGGATTCTAATTGTGATTACTTCCATAATTGTGCTAAACCTTTACTTGTTACCTTATTTTCTGCCTATTTTCAAAACTATAAATACCCTAAGTCTTTCATTAACAGAGACGAACACTTGGTTTTCAAAAACTACTCCTCTTACTAAAAATCTCTGCTCTCCCTCTCTCTTGTGCTACTTGCTACTATTAGCCGGCTGCAAGCCAAGGCTAATCATCTGTGCTCTTTGGTTCTTTCATTCTGCTTACTTCTACCTTCACTGGTATGTCCTGGTTTTGATTTAAAGCTCCAACAACAATATGTTTCTCTTATTATTTCAGTTTCTTTTATTTCTAGCTTGCTTCTACTTGTGGTTTTGTTGTAAAATTTGTATTTAAGTTAGATTATCAGCATTCTACTATGTCTCCCCTTCCCTTTAGATCAATGTATTCCCTTATGTGTTTCAAAGCATGCCTTGACAGTTGTCTTTACTTCTTGTGTTCTTATCATCCTATGAATCCCCAAATCCTTATCACCCCTTCTATGTGTTTGTATTTCTCCTGACTGACGTGTGATTATGCCAGAGTCAACTATCTCTGAGCATGTCCAAACCAATCTTAAGATCTTTGTTGGGTTGTGCAGCCAAATGTCTATGTATCCCCAACCCCTTGACCCCTGTATGACTGTTGAATTCTGTAAACTAGCTGTGTATGATCTTTTCATAAGGTGTTTAAGCTTGTTTACTACTCCAACCTCTTTTCAAACAATCTTTGTTGCTTTACTAATTGCTTTCAAAACAGACTTCCCAATACAGTCTTTAATAACCCTTTTCAACTTGTGTCCTGCACTTCCACTTTACTCTTAGTCAACAAGTTCTGCCCCCTCTAGTATGTGTACTGCCTTGGGATCCTCTTGAGAGCCCTCTGAACTCTGGCATACTGAGGCTGGCCTTTCCACACTGCACTAGTTCAATTCTTGGTTGCTAAGTCTAGGTGAAAGCATTGCTCGGGGTTCTTGAGGCCCTTAGGGAACTTTGATGCACCTAGACTCTAATTTGTCTATGGAATTAAGGTTTATGAGACCATTAGAGGCTTTGGAAAACTCGGGCCTAATTGAAGGCTCCCTATAGAATAGCTTCTTGATTTTCTATTTTACTTATGTAATTCATTCATTGGCCCGTAATAAATTGTAAGCAGATATTTGGGGCATTTAGTAAAAAAGGGTGGGTAGATGTATACTTTATGGGGTAATATGGGCAGAAATCCTGCTCTTAGGATCGCACTTTTAAAATCTGCCTGCTTTACTTAATAGAAAACATGCTCATAGGGATTTATGCTTTTAAATCTAATTGATTTGCCTAATAGAAATCATGTCTATTGGATCTCACTTCTAATTTCGTTTGCATCAGTAGAAATCATGTTCCTAAGGTTTTGCATTTTGTCATATTAAAAACCATGTTCATAGGCTCCAAACCATCATGTCTTAAATCAGTAGATGTCATGCCTATAGGACTCAACTCCGATTCAGTTTTAATAAGTCTTTCTGTATGTTTCTGCAAATCGACTAAAATCAGTAATACGCCTAGATATCATGCCTATAGGGATCTATACCCGCAATTCTGTCTGGTAATTTAATTCAGCCTAATAAATCAATTTCATTACGCCTAGTTCATTTCTAAAGCTGGTCTTACTAAGTGTTAACATTTTCTGAAACAAGTTCTTTCAAAACTGCATCGATCCCATTAGATATCATGCTTATAGGTATTACAGGTTCTATCTCGAAAACTTGTTGTTTCTGCATTAATATAGACACAGTATACTGCATATAGGCAAGCCTTAGGGCATTTTCAAAACTGCATTCCCTTGAAGCTCTTTCTCTGTCGTTTAATGTTTCTGATTCTAATAATTTTGAAAGAGTCCTTAGGCAACTGCTAGGGTATAAGTTCTGAGCCTAAAAGGGTTTGTTGGTTTCTGCATGGTCACCTAGAGATCCTGCTTTAGGACTTTGATTGATAAAGACCTTAACTGTATTTGAGTCGTGTTGCTTGTATGTTTACTTGAGGAGGAAATTTTGAGCCTCTTATCTGCTTCCATTATGTGTAAAGTCCAACATGTTTTTACTGTCGCCTTAGAATTTTGCCCTTTTAAAACCTTAGGGGTACGTCTAGAACCACCTATAGGTAGAGGTCCTAACTCCCTCCAGGACCATTAAGAAGGGACAGGTAGCAGCACGCAATAGAGATCGCTGACCAACACTCGCTTTGCATGACCACTAAGGGGATTGGAAGGGTAGATATGGATATGATGACCGGTGCACTAATGCCACACGTAGCCCCTTTCCAAGGAGTGATTACCGGGCATTGTACTGATGTGATCCTATAGGATAACCAACCTAGGACCTCCCTCTCCCTAAATCCTTTTTGCTTGAAACTCTATTTTCTTTTTATTTTCTACAACCTGTTTAAATTCCTATTTTTATACAATGCCCAACATGCTCTACTTGCAATTATTTGCTTCAATCGTTTATTTATGGACTATTGTGTGAATATAAGTTCGGTCGGGACCCACAGTTGTGGACCAAGAGGGGTGCCTAACACCTTCCCCTCGAGGTTATTTCGAGCCCTTACCCTAATCTCTGGTAATGCAAACCAACCCAAGAGTTAATCGCTCTAGGTGCCCTAACGCACCATAATCCGTTAGGTGGCGACTCTTCAAATACCCAATTCCCAAAAAGGAAATGAGTCATTACACCCCGTGAATGTCGAAACCCGGACTTCTCCCCGCGAGAGGGAGGAGGGGGGGAAGGGGGCGCGACACTCTTGATGGTCGAGTTTCACATTAGAACTATTGTACTCAAAAATTCAAATCATTGCATTATTAATAATTCATACGTGTTGTGGGTAATTGTTGGTCCCAATTGATGTATGATTGATTCACCTTAGGCCAGCTGAAATAGTTCTGGTCTTGTGGAGGTGGGAATTACCTTATTTGCTTGAGGACACGCAAAAGCTTAAGTTTGGGGGAGTTGATAAGTAGGGATTTTGACAACTTATTTGCGCTCTTTTACTTTCGTTTTAGACCAAACTTGCTTAAAGATATTCCCGAAAACTAATGAAATGTGCTTGCTTGTAGGAGTGTTGCAATATGAGCCAAAGAAATGAAAATCAACTCAAGAAGGAGTAAATTTGGACAAGCACCAAAACAAGGCTAAAAGGGGCACAATCGGACCGCACAAAAGTAAGTGCGGCCGCAGAACCTAAGGGCGACCTCTGACAGAATTTCAAGGCAAAATGCGGACCGCACAATTCTAGTGCGGCCGCAGAAGAGGAGATTCAAAGAGTTGGTTTTTGGGCAGGCTAAAGATATGCAAACCCCACCATTATCGTGCGGCCACAGGATGTCAAGTGCGGCCGCACTCATAATTGTGCGGTCCGCAGAAGAGAAGAACCAGAGAGCCATGTTTCAATCCGGGTTCAAATGTGCGACCGCACTCAGAATTGTGCGGTCCGCACAATCAAATAAAGTGTGGCCGCATCCCACTTTTATGTGACCGCAGAAGGCACAGTTGACCAACTAAGCTCAGAGTGCGGATCGCACACAGAATTGTGTGGCCGCACAACCTTTGCAGGGGCATTTTTGTCAGATATTTTCAACTTAGTATAAATAAAACTTTTTCATTTTTAGGCTAAGTTGTATCAATGTAGAGCACCTGAGCCGTTTTTCTTTACTATTTTGAGTAATATTGTACTAGATTTTCTTTCCCTAATCAATTATTATGCATTCTATATTAATTTCTTTTTTAATTTCTTCATTTTTCATGAGTAGCTAAATTTCTAGCTAGGGTTGTGGCCCAACCCTAGTGTGGGAACTTAATGGGTGTTTGATTTAGGGCTTGTTTGTGATTGGGTTAGTGATATTTAGCCTAGTTCTTTCTTGAATTCAAGAATTAATGGTTGGAAACATTGATTCATGCCTAATTGACTTAGTCTCTACTTGAGAAAGAGAGACTAAGTCTAGGAAAACTTGGCTAACAAGAAATTGGGGTGAACTCAAGAAATTGATAGCCCCAATTCAAGGGTCAAATCTAGAGATAGTAAGACCCGACTTGAGCATATATCACTTGTTTTGTGCAATACCCATTTTGACTTGAGAGAGCCAAATTGGGCAAAATCACTCAAACTACCGAGAGGTATAGAGTGGGTAATTGCGTGTGATTGCTAAATTACAACCCCGACCAATCAAACTTGCCCTAGAGTTTACAACCCGTTAGGTAACCACCTAAGTAGAAGTCACGACCCTAGATCTTTTATCATTTGAAAAAAACCAAAACCAAAAATATTATCTTCTAATTTTATAATTGCAATCAATAGCTTAAAGTAGAAGTAGAAACAACAAACAAGAATGTGGAAGTGTAATATGAGGCACATCACACAATTACACTAAATATATACCTAATCCCAATTCTAACTCCTTGTGGATTCGATCCCGACTTGCGTTGGGCTTTATTATTGCATTGACCGCCTCACTACCTATACTTGTGGTGTGAGTTTGGGTGATATCAGGCCCTTTCGGGATCTGTTTACCCCATCAGAACCAATGAAAGATCCAAGAGGACCATTGATCCGGAGCCAAGGCTGGTCCGAAATCGATACCAACCATACAACACGAATCAGAGGGGAAACGGATCTGAGCGCCATTCGACAAGGAAGGAGAAGAGAAATGAACAAGGACCGAGCGGCCATGGCCTGATGAGCAAAAACAGGTTTGACAGATCGCTCGGGAGTAAGGAAGCATCAAGATTATTAGAGTATAATTTCAACGTGGACGCTGCAAGCATAGTGTCAGCCATAGGTCGCATCAAAGAGTGTGGCCTCGACCGTTGTAATCCGACCCTGCCCAGAGAGATCCTAATTTGATGTGTAAGTACCACGATACTCACAGTCATCGGACTGAAGATTGCCGATAGTTAAGAGAAGAAATTGCTCGATTGTTCAACAATAGACACCTTCGAGAATTCTTAAGCGAGCGAGCCAAAAACCACTTTAGAAACAGCGGTGCAAACAAACAGGTCGAGCATGAGGAGCCTCAGCACGTAAACAACATGATCATTGGGGGATTCGATGTCCCCCAAGGGCCGCAAATGCACTAAAGTGTCTATCACGAGGGAAAGACGCACTCGGGATTACGTCTCGAGTAGAGCTATCTCGTTCAGCGACGAAGACGCTGACGGCATCGTATAGCCTCACAACGATGCACCGGTAATATATGTACTTATCAATAAATCTCAGGTTAATCGTGTGTTGATTGATCCAGGTAGCTCGGCCAACATCATCAGGTCGAGGGTCGTGGAGCAACTGGGTTAAAGGATCAAATCGTACCGGCGGTCCGGGTGTTGAATGGATTCAACATGGCATGCGAGACCACGAAAGGTGAGATAACTTTACTGGTAAACACTGCTGCAACCACCCAAGAAACAAAGTTCTATGTGATCAAAGGGGATATGAGGTACAATGCATTGTTCGGGAGGCCGTGGGTCCACAACATGACGGCAGTGCCTTTGACCTTACACCAGACGCTGAAATTTCCCACTCCAGGGGAGTCAAAAGGGTATACGGAGAACAACCAACTGCAAGGGAAATGTTCATTGTGGATGAAGTGATCCTAGTGCCCGCGGTTTCAACATCAAAAAGCTCGGAACCAACCAAAAAAAGAAGAAACTAAATAGCAATTAATGATATCGGCCTCAGCCGAGCGGAAAAACAAAAGGAGAATGCAGCGGACAATAAGGACGATTACAGTGTCTCGAGATCATTCATAGCACCCGATGACACTGACGCCACCAAATTGACAATTGAGGAGTTGGAGCAAGTTATATTGATCGAGCACCTACCGGATCGAAAGGTATGCTTGGGCACGGGACTAACCCCCAAGATCAGGAAAAACTTGCTGATTTTCTTAAAGCTAACGTCGATTGTTTTCTTGGTCCCATCTAAGCATGACAGGGATCCCACCGGAGGTAGCTACTCGCAAGTTAAGCTTGGATCTGAGGTTCCATCCGGTTAAGCAGAAGAGAAGGCCACAGTCTGAGATCAAACATGCATTCATCAAGGATAAGGTATCCAAACTTCTGAAAATAGGTTCCATCCGGGAAGTTAAATACTCGGATTGTTTAGCTAAAATAGTGGTAGTGCCTAAAAAAGAAAATAAATTGAGGATGTGTTTAGATTATAAGGATCTAAACAAGGCATGTCCGAAGGATTCTTTCCCTTTGCCTAACATCGATCGAATGATCGCGCGATGGCCAGACACGAGATACTCAATTTTCTGGACGCCTACTCCGGGTACAACCAAATGAATGGACCCGGACAATCAAGAGAAGACTTCTTTCATAACCAAATTCGGCACCTACTGCTATAGTATAATGCCGTTCAGATTAAAGAACGTCGGTGCCACATACCAATGCCTAGTCAAGCGGTGTTCGAAGAACAAATAGGAAAAGCAATGGAATTTTATATTGACGATATGTTGGTCAAGTCCCTACGAGCAGAGGACCATTTGAAACATTTGCAGCAAACCTTCGACATATTGAGAAAGTATAACATGATTCTAAACCCAGAGAAGTGAGCGTTTGGAGGCAACTCGGGCATGATTCTCGGATTCATGGTGTCTAATTGGGGAATAAAGATCAACCCCAACAAAATAAAGGCCATAGAGGACATCACCGTAGTCGACTACATCAAGGCAATACAAAGACTGACCGGGCAGATAGTCGCATTGGGCCGGTTCATCTCGAGATGGTTCGATAAGAGTCATCGATTCTTCTCACTATTGAAAAAGAAGAACAATTTCTCGTGGACTCCGAAACGCCAGCAAGATTTGGAAGAACTCAAGCGATACCTATCGAGCCCCCTTTACTGCAAACTCCGAAGGCAGACGAACAATTGTATCTCTAGCTGGTAGTTTTCGAGGTGGCAGTAAGTGGTGTCCTAGTCCAGAAAGAAGAAGGTATACAATTTCCTATTTATTATGTTAGTAGAACCCTAGGCGATGCCGAAACAAGGTATCCTCGCCTAGAAAAATTAGCGCTCGCCTTACTAAGCGCTTCTAGGAAATTAAAAACGTACTTTCAATACCACCCCATATGTGTCGTGACCTATTACCCGCTGGGAATGTCATACACAAGCTCGACCTCTCGGTCCGGCTGGCCAAATGGGCCATATAGATTAGCGGGTACGATATCGAGTACAAACCTCGGACTGCCATAAAATCTCATATTTTGGTGGACTTTGTAGCCAACTTTACGCCAGCCTTAATACCCGAAGTCGAAAGAGAACTACTGCTCACCTCGGGGACTAGATCGATTATTTGGACCCTATTCACAGACGGTGCCTTCAACGCAAAAGGGTTCGAGCTCGGTATTGTATTAAAACCACTTGCGGGTAACGTAATTAGACAGTCCATTAGAATTGTAAAATATACTAACAATAAAGTCAAGTTTGAAGCTATTATTGTAGGTCTAGAACTGGCTAAGAGCCTCGGGTCCAAAGTGATCGAAGCCAAATATGACTCCCTCCTTGTCGCAAATCAAGTCACCGGAACGTTTGAAGTAAAAGAGGAACGGATGCGGAAGTACTTGGACAAATTGCAGGTGACCCTACACCAATTCAAGGAATGGACTCTGCAGCACGTACCTCGGGATCAGAATAGTGAGGTCGATGCATCTGGACAACTTGGGGTCGTCTGTCGACTCTGATGAATTTGACTCGGGGGAAGTGGTACAACTGATGAACTCAATAATGGAAGAAGGTCATGCCAAGGTAAACTCGACAAGTTTGACTTGGGATTGGAGAAACAAATACATAGACTACCTCAAGACAGGAAAATTGCCATCAGATCCCAAGGAATCGAAAGCCCTGCGCACCAAAGCTGCCAGATTCAGCTTGGTCGAGGGGAAATTATTCAGAAGATCCTTCTTCGGCCCACTAGCTATGTGCTTCGGTCCGAGAGAGACCGCATACGCTATGAGAGAGGTCCACGAGGGCACTTACGAGAACCACTTGAGGGCAGAATCCCTAGTTCGGAAGTTAATCAAAGCTGGTTACTACTGGAATGAAATGGAGAAAGATGCGAAAGACTTCATAAAAAAATGCAACGATCGCAAAGACACGCCCCAATGATTCATCAGCCGGGAGAGATACTTCGCCCGGTCCTATCGCCATGGTTTTTTATGAAATGAGGGATGGACATCGTTGGTCCCCTACCATGGGCGCGTGGTAAAACCCAATACATACTACTCATGACCAATTATTTTTCCAAGTGGGTCGAGGCACACTCGTTCGAGAAGGTCCGAGATAAAGAGGTCATCGACTTTATCTGGGATCACATAATATGTCAATTTGGGATACCGGCTGAGATCGTTTACGACAACGGAAAACACTTTGTTGGCAGCAAGGTAAGTAAGTTTTTCGAAGACCACAAAATCAAAAAGATATTATCAACGCCCTACCACCCTAGTAGGAACGGGAAAGAAGAATCAACAAACAAACCTATACTCCAAAACATGAAAAAGAGACTGACCGATTCGAAGGAAAGTGGAAGGAAATCTTGCCCGAAGTTCTTGTGGGCATACCCGACGACTTTGAAGTCGAGTACTGGAGCGACCCCATTCTCTCTAGTTTACGGAGCAGGAGCCTTAATCCTATTCGAGGTAGGGGAACCGAGCCTCAGGTTCCAGTATGCTACCGAAATGTCAAACGGCGAGGCCATGACTACGAGCCTAGAATTATTGGACAAAAGGCGAGAAACTGTCCTGGTCCGGTTGGCCGCCCGGAAGCAGCAAGTAGGGAGACACTATAACCGAAGAGCTAACGTTCGACATTTTCAAATTGTGGACTTGGTGTTAACAGCTTGTTTGGATGGTTGTTCTTCATTGTATCGTATTGTATTGTTATCCCAAAATAATGTTTGTTTTGACTGTTTCATTAAAACTGGTTGTATTGTATTGTTAAATCCATTGTTCCGGAACAATGAAAAGTCCTCTTTTTTGAAACAACCGATTTGGTGTGGTAGGATTGTTTCCTATTTTTCTTTTCAATTATGCCCTAGCTTATTACTCCACAATTCTATTTTACTCTTTACCTCTTTTCTATTTTAACTCCAAATCTCCAACCTAAAACCTACTTTATTTTTTTCCAGAACTTTTGCCGTCAACGTTAAAGGTGTTTTGCCGCCTTCTGTTTTATTTTTTCTCCTAATTTGCTTTTAACTCGATTCTAATTAGCCGTGCTCCTTTGTTTTGCCTTCTTCTGTCTCGCTTCTTTGTTCTGCTTTCTTAAGCTGTTTTTCCTTCTTCTGTTTTATTTTTTAAAATTAATTTTATGCATAATTTTTGATAAATTTAATATTTAAACAATTGAGGGTATTTTAGTAAACTTATCAGTTATAGTACAGTACGATACAGTCAAACCAAACATCAAAATATTATTTAACAATAACAAACAATACAATATATCCAAACATTCTATTCATAAAACGATACGATACAATACAATACAATACATTGTAAACAACGGGAAATAATGATCCAAACAGAGTGTAAGGAAAGTAACGCTACACACCAGGAACCTAAATGACGGGAAATTAGGCCCGAATTAGGAAGGACCGTACAGAGTTGTCTGAATAACCGTGAAAGGCTCATTTAAACTCGAGTCAGGAAACGACATACAATTATCGAACAACTGGAATGTGGCACACTTAAAGCGGTACTACTGCTATGGTACGAGCTTGATTCCTTTTTTAATTCCGTTATACTACGGACTAACTTATGCAGGTACTCGGCCGAGGGCAAATGTGACTATTAGGTCTGAAAGCACGTGTTGTACTATTTTTCCCGAAGTGGGTTTTATAGAAAGGTTTTTAACGAGGCAACAGTAAAACGTGCTACCTTAGTTTTGAAGGCCGGCCTAAAGCCGGAGTTGCTGATCACTTGCAGTAAACCAACAGTATTCGAGCCCTCAAGAGTTCGACCTCAAATGCTAGGGGCCATTACCCCCCAGGCTGGGATCTTTAGAAGGTGCTATTACTTAATACTGAAAGCCAAAGGCTTGGTAGTTAGGATTCGTAGTAAGGGTCAAATAGTCAAACGAACCATACCCATGTAGCCAACTCTATCCATGGCACAAGGCGTATGCACCTTCGATTATGTAATCTACATACAAAACAATGAAAGAGATCTTTGCTTTCTTTATACTTTATCACTACGCATTTTGCACCATCGATGCATCCATCGAATTACTTAGAACGAAAAACAGATCATGAATCCTAGAGCCTACGGGAAACCCGACTCGAGACTGCCGACCAATAAAATATCAGATGGCCCAGGCTATCGAAACTCGGAGGCACCGAACCTATTAGGCAGGGCCCGAACATGAAAGGCTATGACCTAAAATTGCTCGGAGACGTCCTAGTACGTACTCAAAAAGTAAGACCCTTACGTACGATTAAAACCTATTAAAGTGTTACCCTCGGCAAAATACCATCGTATATGACTAAAACACTTGAGTGTCTTAAAGGCCTTCGTTTCTAATCAAAATTTCTAAGCCACGAAAAATTCGGAGTTACTATCGAAACCGGGCATCATTCGGGCATCTAGAGAATGGATACACCAAATTACGTCTAATTCTATGCTAAGGCATTAAGGACGATCCACAAATAAAAAATTGCAAATAGATGCTGAAAAGTAAAGGACACAGAGTTGCCGAAGGAAATTTTATATATATATATTTCAAAATATATTTACAAAGGCACGATAAAACGACCTCAAAATAAACAAAAAAAAAAAAGAATGTACAAAAAGGAAACAAAAAAGGAGCTAAGGCATCTCCGCCTAATCTTCACTAGAGCTCGACTCGGCACCGGAACCTTCAGGACCTTCTGGCTCATAAAGTTCTTTTTGCCTTGGCCTCGAGCCTTTTGCCCTCTTCGATCTCGACCGACGAATCGAATCCCCGGGCATGAATCTCCTCAAGAGTCTCCCTCCGGGATAGCCTCTTTGCATACTCGGCCTTCGGTATTAAACATGCCTCGATTATCTCTACATTAGTCTTATATTGGGCCAACATTTCTTCGACCTCAGAGGAATCAATCGAGGTTGCCTCTAATTTGGCCTTCAGTACTGTATATTCTCGACCGAGTTCGTCCCGTTCTAAGACGGTTGAATTCAGTTGTGCCCAAAGTTCATCAATCAGCCGGGACCATTTGTCGGCCTTATCCTTTGCCACCCGGAGAATGGTCTTTGATCGATGCTAGATCCTCTTTTTCAGCCTCATTTTTCGAGGCCAGCAGATCCATCCTGCTCCTCAGCGCCTCGGCCGTAGCTTTGACCTGGTTCATCTCAACCCGGAGCTGGTCAATCAGGTCTATCTTCTCTTGGACCTTCGAGGTTGAATTGTTAGTCACTACGCATAACCTCTCATTTTTAACCTCAAAAAATCCTTTCCTTCTTGAACAGGCCGGCATGCTCCTATTTCACGGACAGAGCATCCTTTTGAGCTTTCTCTAGCCCGACTCGAACAATAGGGAGGTCCTTGAAGGCCTCATCCTTTTGCTCACTAAGGACCCTATACATGTCCTTCTAGCGAACTTGCTCTTTGAGCTCAAACTCAAGCTCGCTGACTTCCATTCGAGACCGAAGGAAGATTCCATGGTGGAGCACTGAAGCCTAAAAAACAAAAAGATAAGATTGTTAGAGTGTGCTAAATCTAAGCAAGACTTGCAAAGGGCACAAGGAATAGGAAACTTACCTGGTTCAGTGCCTGTTGTGCCTCTTTGAAAAGGCTCGATGGGCCTACTTCATTTATCTTCGTCTAGTCCTCTTCGATCACTAGGAAGCGAAGATAGCTGGCCACACCCACCGGAAAGGACATCACCTGGGTGTCCGCCGGGATAGTATGATGACCGTTCATTTACGGTCGGGGTCCACACTTGGAGCGGGAAACTACCTCACCAGCTTCGGGCTCGATCTTGGCTTGCCTGCTCTCGACGATACATCCTTTTTTGGAATCTCTAGGTGACCAAGCCTGGAATAATCCTCTAATGCACCCATGTCCACACTATCGAAACACATGTTGAGGGCATTGTCTGTGCCCCGTGCCATCTCATTTGATTTCTCTTTGTCAGCCTGAGCCTTGTCGAACATAGACTCTATGTGAGACGGTGACTCCACGATGTCGATGACACCGGCTATTTCCTTCGGGGAGGGGATAGTTTCTCAAGAGGCCGTAGCCTATGATTTTCCTTCTGGATCCCGAGCTAAAGAAAGATCAGCCTCTCGACTACCTTCCTCGGTTACCACCTGTTCTTCTTCGTCAATTGTCGACCCACGAGCGAAACTCTAGTTCATCGTTTTCATGGTAATCCCTGAGCCGGAAGAGGAAATCGGGGTCTTGTACCTTGGCTTGGGTGCTCTTCTTGTTGCTTTTTCGGACTCGGACAATTACCCTCTTCTTCTTGACCTCGGCGTCCGGCGAGATAGAGGATTTCTTCTTTTTCTCCTCCCATGCAGCAACTCCAGGTTATCCCGAAGCGGAGGGTTCAGCAAGTGAGGACAGATCCTCATCCTCATCCTCATCCAATGGACGAAGATCAGTGGTCTTGGGCAAACCTGTAAAAGAGAAAAGATTTAGTAGAAATAAAAGTTGAGTATGAAAGTAAACTTGTTCGGGAAGAGCATTCACCATGGGAACGGGCCTCCCACTTGCCCTTTGAAAGCTTGCGCCATTCGCGCTCAAAATATGACATTTGTTTGCAGATCCCCTCAATCTATTCCTTGAAGCAGGGGATTGCATTGGGGACTTGGGAGACTGCTCACAATGATAGGAACATGCAATTAGAAAAAGAACAAAAGAAGTAGCAAGTACTCAGGAAGGAAAGAAACTTACGAGTTGAGTTCCATTTTTCAAGGAACGATAAAATTTCGGGGGGAATGAGATCCTCGGTCTTCACCCGAAAGAATCTCCCCTGCCAACCTCAATCCCGATCTTCATCGATGCTCGAGAACGGAGCTTTGCTTGCTCGACGCAAAAGTTTGATCAACCCCCTCGAAAAATTCGGAGTAGAGATGAAGCAAGTGGTCAAGGGTAAATCGAGGTTCTTCAATGTTGTTGATGAAGTGGCGAAGGAAGATTACGATCCTCCAAAAGGCGGGTGAATCTGCCCAAGGCAGGCCTCGAACCTTTTGCAAAAGCCAAGGATTATAGGGTCCACCGGGGCAAGCGTGAAGAGGTAAGTGTAAATACTTAAATACCCCTCCATGTGAGTGGTAATGTCCTCATTAGGCCCGGGGACGACCACTTCCTTGCCCTCCTAGTTGCAGTCCTCCCGAACTGTAGAGAGTGTATCCTCGGTAACGGATCAGATGTACCTCTATAACCTTTTGCCTGGTCCTATTCACTGGAGGCTTTCTCGACTTTGAAGTCATTTTCAATGGAGCAGCCCCCGGGGATTAAGCTCTTCAAAGGATGTTCCGGGGTCGCCTCAGGAGCGGCCACCTCGGCATTCGTTATTGAGTAGAGGCTTTCTCGACTTTGAAGTCATTTTCAATTGAGCAGCCCTCGGGGATTAAGCTCTTCAAAGGAGGTTCCGGGGTTGCCTCAAGAACGGCCACCTCGGCATCTGTGGCCGGGTTGGAAGTTGAAGGGATAGTCTATTGAGGCACGGATTTGGAAATTTTCGTCATCGAGCTCTGGAAAATATGAAGATTTGAAGGTGAGGATGAAGATTTGAAGATAAGGATGAAGATATGAAGGCCAGACTTGAAGATTTGAAGAAGGAGTATGAAGATTTGAAGACGAGAATATGAAGATCAAGAAAACAATGTATGAAGGTTTGAAGGGGTTAGGAATAAGTGAAGAGTTCGAGGGTAAATTAAGGAACTCTGGAATCGGAAAGTAAAAAAGTGGAAAAAGGATCGAAGCTTTAATAGAGAAGGGGTAATCAATGCATGACATTTCGTATTCGGGGATAGTCAATCGGAAATTGACACGGGTCCGAAGTCAGAACAACGTGACTGATGGGATGTTTCACTGACCCATCAACTCGGTTGTAGCGTACGGAAGAAGGAACCGGGATTAATTTATTACTTCCCGTCGCTTCGATAAATCTACTCTCTGAGAAATGAGGGGACTATCTGTATACAGGTAAAATTGAGGGTAGAGCTTTCCCCGATTGCCCAATGAGGAAACAAAGGGGAAGCACGGCTTGACATGACTATAGTCGAGGCCCAAGAATAACTCGTATCGAAACCCAGGAAGAATGAACGATGTATCTAAGATCGGGCACGGTGAAGTAACGGACCAGACCAAGTATAGCCTCTGGACCTCCGAAAACGCGAAAAATGGTTATACATGACAAATAGAGGGCCGTAATGTTCACCCTCAACCGGATATTACGGTGTGAATCCTGCCCGGTATCAACTGCATATCGACATTTAGCAAAAACAGAAGATTTTTACCTTATTTAGACTTGTACTATGACTGAAAGGGAAAATTTTCTTTCATCCTGACACACCATGACACGCAAAATCAAAGCAATAAAATGTTTACTTTTGTCTTCTAGCTATTGCTCAAAGTGTTCTTCATTCGTTCTCTTCTTTATTCACGACCAAGCTCGTACCGAAGGTCCAATTGAGGACGAATTCCACTGTTCAACCTAAGATTAGGCTTGGTTATCACATTGCGATTGGTTTGATCATTTATTTTGTCTTTAACTTATTTACCTGTTGTTCTTAACCATTCGTATTGAATTAAATCACATATCGGTTAAGCCGCATACAAATTTAATTGTTACTCATTTTTGGGGTTAACAACAATACCAGCAAAATTTGTTCGTGAACCATACTAAGCTCCTGAAGAATTAAGGAGCTTAAATCAATTAGTAAATGGAAATTTTGTTAAATTCAAATAAATTCTAGCTTAGAATCCATTGTTCCCTGCAAATACCTTAAAACAACAATTTTCATATCAATCACATTTATGTTGCTTCTGTTACAACTTTTTCTATACAACAGTACTCATCCTGAATTGTGTGTGTATATATATACCTATGATCATAAGAATAGTTTTAAGATGAGAAAATGCAGTGAAGGAGTTTCAACTGCAGATAAACAAATGGTGTACTGAGAGTCCTAATTAAGCTAGCTTGCAGTTTGAAGCCCTCTCAGAGAAAGGGAAGCATATATGTATGTTAATTAGTTGTCTTCTATGAAAACTTTGAAAATGTAATCACGAAAACGCCTTGAGTACGCCTTTGGATCGACTGCAGAGATGGAGTTGGGATCACATTGCATAGACTTGTATGCATGTTCAAGCTTCTTTGTAATGTCATAGTCTTGAAGTATGTCTATGATACCAAAAAACAGTATCACATCATACAATTCTCCTGTTGCTTCTCCTATTAGCTGAATCTCTCCTTCACTCATTTTCCTCTCTGTCCTTTCAACTCTTGCTGGCATGTTTATTCCTAATTTTATGCTTGCCCACCTGCAATTTTCATCATACAATCAAGAATCTTAATTCATGACAGCTGATTTTGACCAAAGTTTCTGACTTACCCTGCCTGATCAAGAAGCAACTGATCCATATCTGCTCGAGAAAGACGAGGAACTGCTTCATTTTCCGAGCCTCCATTATCTGCAACAAAAGATAGTCATGCTTACTTTAAACTGGTTAAGCCTGAATTATAAGGAAAGTTACAAATAAACGAATTTTCCAAATGAATGATGTTCTATGACAAGCTAGAATGAAGTTATCACAGAATTCACTTAGCTTTAAAAGGTAAACATTCAAGTGTTATATAAAATTAGCACCAACCAATTGGTGTTCTACAACCAGAAGGTGTCTGGTCTTCACCACTATCTGCTTCTCTAAAATGAATTCCAACTAAAAGGCTGTAGTCCATCACTCCCTCTTGTTCCAAGAACTCACAATCCCTGTCAACTTGCCTGCAAAATAGATAATTTTCACTTTTCATACACGACGACATTTCTATGAATGTCATATTAAGTCACACCAATGTTGCGAAATCTTTTCCTGACATGTATTTTATGCTTGAATGAGATGTTGAAAGTTTCAAATGTCGTCGTGTGTGAAGGACAAAAGAAGCCAAAGCAAAAAATTTTACCTTCGGAATTCCTGAAACCATGTCTTTTGTAACCTGAAGATGAAGTTCAGATCAAGGTCTTTAAGGGTTGTGGTTGCATCAATCTCTGATTCTGGCTTATCAGTCATTCGGCCAAATGTTGATCCTTTCAAGTCGAATCGTCTATGAATTGAGTAATTTGTGCAAAAAAGATTCCCCATGATAACAAACCGTACCTAAACCATTGATGAGAGCATTAGAATTGAACAGATTGTTTGACTTTACTTTATGTTGAATACCTTCTTCTGTGCTGGTCCACTTAGCTTCACACAATGCAGGCCATAGTACTTAGTCACAAGGGTGTTCTCAAACGCGCGAACATGATTGAAATAGGCACTTAACATCCTTAGAAGCACCTAACAAATCCATTGGCATGAAAAATGATGAGAAGGGACAGTGATCTTTTGCAGGGAAAAAAAAAAGCAGTGCTGTTTTATTTAAGACTTACTTTTGTTTCTGCTTTCTTCATTGTCTTGATCATGTATCGATCATCGTTTGTCAAGTAGAAAAAACTTCCACTTTTTCCAGGGGAACAAAGCTCCCGGAGGGCATCATTACCACAAATTGATATCATATAATCAGCTGCATCCACTTTGAATAACATCCGTAAAGCCCTGACAAACATATCGATAAATGACTAGCTTCAAAAGTGTTTAAATTTGCACACTTAAATACTCCAATCTTGTATAATTAGGCCTTACCTGAAAACTTTTGGACAATAATCTTTCCATCTGAATTCACAAGACGGATGAGGTGGCGTGATCTTCGATCCTTCAGGTGGAAACCTTGTCCAATACTTCTCTCTAGGATCAAATGCTGATGGCTTGAGATCTAGTGATGGAGGAGGACCAGGCCTTCCTACTGAATGCCTATGCCATAAATTTACATCACAAGTAAAAATCACACAAGGTAACTTGCATAGTTCTAATCATCAAGCAAGATGATGTAGACATATAGTATCTCAATTTGCAAATAAATTCTTGAAATATACATGAAAGTTAGAAAAAAACACAAGTTAAAATAGCTACCTGATTCCCAACTGCAAATTGAGCATAAGCTCATAATTCTTATGTCCTTTGGAAATGGTCTGACCTTGCCTCTTTACAAACTTAGGAATCCTAATAGGGCTTCCTCTTAATAAATATCCATCAGTTTCCTGCAAGCCAACCATGGAATCGTCCGAATTATAAGAAGTACTAGCAGAATTTCCAGCAGCATCCGATAGACGTATTCTCCCAAATTCCCTATCTACAGCAGGTGCATCTATTCTCCCATCCAAGGACATTCTCCTAGGTCTAACGTTGTTGTCCACCGCCTTAGATGATCTCCATAGCGCGAGTTTTTTCTGTGAAGGCAATATCGGAACTTTCTCAGGCGGACAAATAGTACATTCTGTTAAATCAACATTGAAAACTTGTTGAGGATCCCATTCAAGATTGCCACCTTCTAACAATGATCCAGATGGATAAAATGTACCATTTTGTTCATTTGGATCTTTACTCCAATTTCCCACATAAAAACTCCCATCATTCCATCTAAATGTTCCATTTCCTTTAGGAAATCCATCTTCCCAATTCCCTTCATAAACATTCCCATTAGGCCAATACATTTTGCCTTTACCACAAACTGTCCCATTCTTCCATTCACCAACATAATAATTCCCATTCTTCCATGTATACCTCCCATTTCCTTCTTGTAATCCCCTGCACCATTCCCCATCATAACAATCTCCGTTCGCGTATTCCTTAACGCCATGTCCATGTTTCAAATTCATTACCCAAGAACCTCTATACGTATCGCCAGTAGGCCCCGTGTAAGTCCCCTCTCCATCCATAAATCCGCTCTTGAAATTCCCCTCGTACATTGCCCCCGAGGGCCAACTAAACATCCCCTTCCCCATCGTTTTCCCTCTAAACCAATCTCCAACGTACATACATCCGTCCGTCCACCAATATTTCCCCTGTCCATGAGGGAAATTATCAAGCCAATAGCCACTATAGTAATCTCCATTGGGGAGAAATCTCTCTGCATGGAAAATTTCTCCGCTCGCGTGCTCTTCAATATCTTCTTGTTGCTCTTGATCATTTTCTTCTTCTACCTGTGATGATCCTTGTGTACCGAAAATCGTGTTGGCACGTCTTCTTGTTGCAGCCTGTGTTATCCTTATAGTTGCCTCCCACGCCTTCATGTTATTGTCCTTTTAATTTCTTCTCGATCTTGACATGGATTTTAGCATATTATTAAATTATTTTTTGTGTTAATCAGAAATAAGTAGCAAAAAAGTTGATGGATTTGATCTGTTTTCATTGACAAAATGTATTGTTTCAACCATGCATGGACATGCAAAGATAGAAAATTGCTCCTTTTTTTTTTCTCTCTGTCTTTCTCTCTATTTGCTCGCTTTCTCTCCCTTTCTTTCTCTGTCCCTACTTTGTGATGTAATGAAGGAGACAAGAAAAGAAATCAAGTACGTTCACATTCTTTGTCCTTATTTTGACCACATTTTCCAAACAAAAAAGTTGTATTTTTTTTGTCTTCCTTTTTCTTTTTTCCTTGTCTTTTTTGGGTTGTTTTAACTTTAAGGGGTATCTACAAATTAACTTGTCTATCATTATTGGGAAAATGAGGACTTAAACATGTGATAGTGCAGGTCAAATGGGGCCTCGTAAGTCTAATTAATTAGAAAATAGTTATATACCTATGTTATTAATTGGAAGAAGCCAATCAACTAGTGGATGGACCATTTTAAAATTTATTGAAAAAGTTAATATCATTAAGAATAAGTTGAACAGCGATACCTATTAGTAGAATTTTTTTTGTATAGATTTTGGGTCGAGAAAGTTGTTTTTCCAATTTTTATCTGGTTGTGGTTTGGATGATTCAAAGGAAGACTTGTTCAGCTACAATAACCGTTAAAACAGCTATGAAAATTGAGGCTTTATGACATTTGGAGGGATGACCGAGTTTAGAGTTAATCTAATTTCCCATATTCGGAGATCATAAACTTCTCTTGAAACTACCTAATGAATGTGTTATTAAAAATTCTTTTTTATGGTTTCGATGTTCAGTATTTGTATTGAAGTCCTGATTAATCTAGATTCGCATCGCATAAGGCTCATTAAAGTAGAAAGCGCTCTCTACCATTCTTATAGCTCGAAACTAAAACTTCTAATTGAAGGTGGAAGAATTATATTTATCCCACCATAACCCTCGGCGGTGAAACTCACCGGTTTTCAAAAGTGGCAGCTTTTGAAAATGTTCAAAAGTGTGTGTAGATTCACCAATTAAGGATACTAATCAGATTCTTTACTTTTTTCTCTAAAAAATAACTTTCTGTGAGTGACAGCTTACGCATTCACCAAATGTGATACTTTGACATAATTATATACTAACAACGTAATTTCTTTTTTTTTTTTTACTTCATTAATGTAATTTACAATTGATTTTCAAAAGAATGGAATCTCGCCTTTGAAATTATTTTAAGGGCTTGAGCTTAAAGCAAAAAAAAAAATCAGAGATATATGTCATGACCCGCCACATCATCATGCCACGTAGGTGCCACTTGGTATATATTGTTGACATATTGAAAGCTTACATATGAAATAGACTAGCACATGTGAGAAGGTTCTAGAGAAATACGGAGATTTTTCATGGGAGACCTTAGAACCCTATGGAATTGCTAGGAAACTCTTTAGAATATTCTAGCTATGTAGAATATTCTAGAGAAGGGACTTACTTGTAAATATTAAGGGCCTTGTGTAATAATTATTATTTACTCTCTAGTCCCTAGGACACTAGTATATAAATGGGGCTATTCATTTGTAACTCACCAAGCAAAACAATCAAGTTCTCTATAATAACAAGCTTCATTTGACAAATTTCTCTTGTCTTTCTTATCTAACATTCCCTTAGTGATCTTGAATGTAATATTTAGGCTGACTTGGCATAGCAAGATCGTGCGCAAGGTGTGCAAGATCGTGAAGAAGTTGTCAAGTGCCGCACGTGCACTTAGTTCAAGTCTAAGGACGTGACAACGTGGTATCAGAGCAAGGTTATGACTGAAGGAATGTTGGAAAGAATACAAGAGATTGCTAGAAGGAAGCTTTGTAGGGAACCATGGTCGGAATTACCGAGGGCGTGGTACTTGCAAAAGGGACCGATGTGAAGGTCCCTAAGTGAAAGCAGTATGACGGTGCACGGGACGCACGCGAGGTGGCAGACTTACTTTGGAGGATGACGAAGTTCTTAAGGTACACAACGCCTCAATGTACTTGACCGAGGTTGTCACGTTATGGTGGCGTCGAAAGTATGCCAACACGGAGAAGGGGCTATGCAAGATTGAGACGAGGGAGTAGTTCAAGAAGGAGATGAAGAAGCAATTCTACCCGATGAATGTGGTGTATGAGGCTAGGCGGAAGCTAAGGGAGCTCCGACAGATGGCCACAATTCGGGAGTATGTGCGTGAGTTCACTACCTTAATGCTGCAAATATCGTCGTTGTCCGAGGAAGATTCCCTCATCTACTTGATGGATGGGTTGCAAAATTGGATAAAGCAGGAGTTAAGAAGACATCAAGTAGCCAGCGTGGAAGAGGCCATAACGGTAGCCGAGTCGCTCGTTGAATTCAAGATGGAGCCTGCCAAGTCCAAAGAAGGCAACGCCGAGAGGGATGGGGGAGATCATGATGAGGACAACGGGAAAGTCATAGCCGAGGTATACAAGGGCAATGGAAAGGGGCCATCCCATAACGGACAGGGGTCCAAAAGAAATAGCAAGGGGCCAGAAAACGGTAGCGAGTACGTGTCTAAGGGAGGGTGCTACTTCTGTAAAGGATCATATCGGGCAAGTGAATGCCCAGAGTTGGGGAAGCTTGCAGCAATGATCGGGAACTTTTGCTCAGGCACACAAGGGTGACGCAGGAGGGACTGCCTGCATTAGGGGGATGCGCTTGGAATCTAAGCCGAAAGTAGGGGATTCCAAAGCCTATCTTGGTTCCATGTATATGGAGCATGGTGGCAGCAAGAAAAGTTAGGCGGACATAGTTGAAGTGGATGGCGAGTTACAAAGTGATGGTACGCTATCGGACTTAAATGATGCACCAAGCAGAGGGATCAAGTTTGCCAGTAAGGCTTGAATCATGGCGGACTGCCAAATAAGGAGTGGAAGCATGGACCCGATGCTTAAGAAGCTGCTAGATTTGGTCGAGTCATGGGGAGATTCAGGCCAAGAGAAATGAGAGGCATCCGATGAGCGGAGGATTGAGGCCATCATTGCTAGTTGTTCAGAGTACAAACGGGCAAGAAGAAATGTGTCCCATATCTTGTGACATGGGAAGACGAACCGCTTCATAGGGCATCATGGCTAATGGACAAAGATTTCTGGCGCGCCAAAGCGAGGTGCGCGTGTACGTGTCGATGCTTTGTGCCGAAGGTGGCACATAATTGGCTGGGGAAGAGTGTCATGACCCGACACATCATCATGCCATGTAGGTGTCATTTGGCATATATTGTTGACATATGAAAAGCTTACATAAGAAATAGACTAGCACATGTGGGAAGGTTCTAGAGAAATACATAGATTTCTCATGGAAGACCTTAGAACCCTATGGAATTGATAGGAAAGTCTTTAGAAGATTCTAGCTACGTAGAATATTCTAGAGAAGGGACTTACTTGTAAATATTAAGGGCCTTGTGTAAAATAATTATTTACTCACTAGCCCTAGGAGACTAGTATATAAAGGGGGCTATTCATTTGTAACTCACCAAGCAAAACAATCAAGTTCTCTATAATAACAAGCTTCATTTGGCAAATTTCTCTGGTCTTTCTTATCTAACATTCCCTTAGCGATCTTGAGTGTAATATTTTAGGCTGACTTGACATAGCAAGATTGTGCGCAAGGTGTACAAGATTGTGAGAAAGTTGTCAAGTGCCGCACGTGCGCTTAGTTCAAGACTAAAGACGTGACATAAAGCTAAGAGCCTTTTGGTTTGGATAAATCCTTTTACCAAATTAATCTTGTTGATCAAATCCCTGGTTATTATATAGATACTCATTTTTTACAATTACAACCGCATATATATAGATAGTCCCCAAACTCTTCAGTTTATAGGAAAGATATACCTACGAATTAACACTACAAAATAAAACAATAACGGATTTAAGTTATATACACTAATCAGGTAAGTTTTTTCATACTATCATTGTGGTCTAATTGGTGATAACATATTAGATCATTTTCACCAAGTTATTAAATATTACTAATATTTGTTATAGAGAGTTATCTCTAACTGCAATATATTTGACCTGAAGGCGTAAATATGTATAACAGTATCGATTCATAAAATTTAAACAGATCACTGGGAATAAAAAGAACATATAAGTGTCATATAATTGCAATTAATTGTACCTACACATTCAGGTCAGTTCTTCAACTTGTTTGAGACTGAAGTTTAGCGAAACATATTCGAATCGGTAAAACTGAAGAAATTGTTTTGAATTATTAGACCTTATTGAATTTGGCAAGAACAAGTACAGTAGCAGAAGTAACAGCAGGAATGAAAATCTCATCAGAAATTGCTTGTGGCTTTATTCTTTGCTTGATGAATAATGCTGTCACAGGAATTCCAAATAGATAAAACAATGTATCTTTGGCTCCATATCCAGTTACTCCTGCTTCATGTATTAGTTCACGAACAATTTTTCGAAACTCATCCTTTGTCAATTTTGTTCCTTTCCCTTTGTGATACTTCTGAAAAATAAAAATTCACCAAAATTGTTCTAATTATTTAACGACAAGATGGGGTGACTATTTTTTGTTACATTAAAGTAACTTTAATTTTTATAAAATATTACTCATTTTAACAGTAAATCATACAACTTTATTCATTATAACAAATCACCCATCACGAAACACTTCCCCACCCCACTCCCAAAAAAAAATATATTATGAATTTGAATTAAATATGATATGAAATTTCTAGACAGTGAGAAACTTACTTCGTATACTTGCAATAGAGTTGTAGTGCTTGGAATCTTAATTTGCGTACTCCCTTGCCTTCTATTAATTTCTCTACAGAAAACAAAAATAAAAGATTAAGAAAATAAACTAAATTTTCTTCTCGATGTGATTAATTTGCAGTAATGAAATCAGGCATGGTTAAATTTTTTGTAAACATAAAGATCATAAAATTTAGTAAAATTAAACAAGAATATATAAACAAGTTGCAAACAATATAATATAGATCATATCTTAGCTACTTTTTCTTTATATTTAAAAATCCTTTTCTCAAAGATAAATTTGTTTAATCTTTTTTAAAGAAGAAATTAAATGAATTCCTTTCCATTCAGTTACATCACATAATATTAAATTTTAGTAATATGAATAACTATTTTACTCGACCGTTTGGCAAATTGCATGGTAAAAATCAGCAGACGTCCATCTAAAATACTTGTCGTAACATATTTCTACAATTTCATCGTCAATCTTCTCATCTCTTCCTGCAAAATAAATGACAAAAGCATTAGAAAGGATAAAGATGCAATATGGTAGTTTCAGTTGTAAAAATCTCGAGTTGAATTTTAAGAATGAAAAATTTCTTGGTAGGGAGGGTTTTACCCCCTTAATAGGCCTACCCAGTGGGTATCCAGATTAGCCCGGCTCAATGTACTCAGACGGTTAAACAACAATAACTCAGAAAAATTCCCTTATGATCACTCTACGTAACATGAGAAACAATAGAGAAGTTCTTGAAAATATATGACTAATATTGGAAAAGCGGCTTATACACACCCTGAAAACTTTGACCAATTTTCGAGATGGCATGGCCCATAAATTGGAGAGCTCCTTCACCAATTTTCTTGAAGGTTCCCATAATTTGGAGATTAAGAAAAAAAATAAGGGGACAATGGTGGAAGGAGAAAGAGCTTTATATATTATATACTTTAAAAGAAATTTATATATGGGTGTGATATGAGGCTTGGAAGGTAGGAAGGGTATATTATATTCCTTGAGGTTTGGACAAAACTTTTTATGAAGTTCTCTAATTAATAGCTTTGAAAATGTACATTCTAATACTATATGCTAATCAGAGAAGGTTTATATGTTTAGCATATAGTATTAGAAAAGCAAAAAAGGCCAGCAGGGGTCTTGTTACACGAGGAAAATTGGGGAAAAAGCTCTTCAGTAGAGTAAGCCTAAGGTGATTGCCTAAGAGAGATGATGATAATTGCAAAAGGAATAAAGAAACTTCAAGCAAAATGAGCGGACAAAAAAGGTTTGGTTAATAGCTTATATTTAAACTTCAAGTAGTAGAATTGTGTATTTTTGGTCACACAACCTAAAATTAGGGTTGTACATGGACCGCGTTGGTTCGGTTTTCATCAAAATCGAACCAAACCAACTATATCGGTTTGGATTGGTTCGGTTTTGTCGGATATTTCGGGTTTTTTGTTACTTAAATATTATTTTAATCTTACTTTGTTAAATTTTTTATAAGTAAATATATGTTTAGTAAAAATATAAAAAATTGACAAACATTATCTATTACAATATTCTTATGAGAGAATTTTCTTAGTAACATATATTAGTTATTTTTTTTAGTCGTCTGACAATAATGTTTCGTTGATGTGCACTTTCAAGGTTAACCGAATTTAGTAATTAAACATAAAAATCAATATGATACCTAAATAATAATAATAATAATCACTTTACATTCGAAAAAGACATAACAATTTAGTAGATCTTAACATATGATACGAATATGGAAGAACAAAGAGATTGACGCATTTCCGTAACACTTGATGAGAAAGTGATCATACAACCCATTATTTAAGGTTAATAAATATGGAGCACTTCATATACTATTAAATATTATATCCTGCAAGATAATCCCAAATATTTCTAGACAATTTTTAAAGAAAACTCTATATAAAATCTTAAAAGTATATATAAAAATTATATATTTATATGTCAGTTTGGTTCGGTTTTTTTACTCAATACCAAACCTAGTCGGGTTTTTTAGTCGGTTTGATTTGACTTTTCTATTTGGTACGGTTTTCCGGTTCAAATTGTACACCCCTACCTACAATCATAAACTCAAGGGATAAAATAATGTAAATACTTGCCTTTTATGCAAGGAAAACCATTTTCATACTTTATAAATCTAATAAGAAAGAATATAATATCTTGCAGTATAAGTTCTCAATAGATCCCAAGTTTTACGTATCGTTTGATACTCCAATTTGTAAAGATGGAGTGCCATCGATATATTTCAGGATAGAGAAGCAGACGCAGGTTCCAATACGCTGAATGATCTTTAAATTGGGAGAAATTCAAAAAGTCAAATTTACAAGTGGTCATTCAAAGATAATCACAGTTTCAAAAGTAATCGAAATTTAGTCACTTTTTATGTAAAGATAAATCTGAACGAAAACACTGTTCAAAATCCGGATAATACTCCAGTATAAAATACTAAAATTCCAGTATAATATACTGGAACTCCAGTATAATTAAGTATACTGGAACTCCAGTATATTACCGTTCCAGCATAATATGTTGGAAGTTGATACACAGGTGCTCCAATCTCCAGTATATTATGCTGGAATTTTTCGCCTGTTGGAGTTCCAGCATAATATGCGGAAAGTTCATACATAGGTGCACCGATCTCCAGTATATTATGCTGGAATTTTTCGTGATGTAGCAAAATAGTGGCTATTTTTCAATGACTTTGCAAACGCTAGCTATTTTTGAATAACCAGTCCGAAAATTGGCTAGTCCGTGCTATTTTTTTACCTTTAAATTTTGTAGACCTAACAAGAATTTCAATTGACATTAATATCAGAATACGCCATAATTAAGTAATATTTGAAGTGAAAATATATTAATTAACTCTCATTTAGTGATAACAGTAGTAAATACTTACCCACGTAATTACACCAAACTAAGCAATTTATCCGAAGTTGTTTAAAGCTAAAGTGAGATTACATATCATTAACTATAATTAAGTGACAAATGTGCATATGAAAGCTGCATATTATGCATCCATTGATTTCATATCATTAACTATAATTAAGTGACAAATGTGCATATGAAAACTGCATATTATGCATCCATTGATTTAGTATAAACACCGAGTGCAGTAAAATTTTACAGTAGGCGAACACACATGTTAAGTATCCATTAAACACCAGATGCACAGAAACGATTTCTGCGCTTAATAACCCAAAGAAGAAGCGGGGTGCTGAAGACTGACAAATGGCATTTTTATAATAAGGCTACACTAAACCAATATCGCAAATTTGTAGATTAGGTGAATCAAAGGCAAGTAAATTATATATGCATCTTTTATCCAAATAAAGTCAGAATGGAACTGTTAACCCAAATACAGATCCACCATGAAAGGTTGCTATTTCTTCATCTTGGCAATGGGAAAAATGACATTGACTCAGTAAAGAAACAGCAATCAAGATAACATCGATGGTCTACCAAAACCTACACAAATTACAACATTCAGAGGAAAATTCACAAACAAGTTGTGAAAAGCCGATTACATAATTAAAACTGCCAGGATAATTAGGACCAATCACTCGTATGCACGATGCTAAGCTCCCTCTCCCAGCGTCCTCTTGGATGTGCTGATGTAAAGCACTGCATGCAGAAAAACTCTCAATATTACCTTCGGACCATTAGAGGCATAGGTAAACTAGTGCAGAGTTAGATAACGAGTTTTTTACTTACCATTATTTCCCCGTATGAAGGCATCACCATATTTGTTCTTCAATTGCCCGTTTACATATTCTTCTGTTTGTTCCATTGCTATATTCATGTATCCATCTAAGCAGGCTAGGATACCTACACCATACAATAACAATTAGCATTTACTTGAGTTAGAGTTTTCCTCCAACATATTGAAAAATGAACATTACCAGCTAAAGATCTTCAGCAATTTGCAATGATATTTAACTTAGGCCAGCAGTCAGGTTTTTAGCTAGATTGCATGTGAAGACCTCACCCTAATAAAGCTTCCGCCTTACCATGTAACTATGCAGGTTGAAAGAAAAAGTTAACACCGCTTGTATGAGCTTGCTCATATTGCCAGTCCCAAGCCCGAACAAAGGAGGTAGTTTGTGGTAGGCTGACAGCCATCGTAAAGCTAGTCAGTGTTAATGATGAATTAGAGAACTTCTAGTGCATTTTATTTCGTATAATATTGATCTACGATGAGCTTAAATAGAGTGACATTGTCAGTGAGGATTCATATACCCAACCCAAACTTGCTTTGAGATTGATGCGTAGTCATTATTTTTGTTGTTTGGAGTCATCAAGTGCAGATATTAAAGTAGTGGCATATATAAATGAATGTGGATAAGCCTTGCAGCATACATGCAGCATGTGGTGTATGTAATGTAAGACTTGGCTCCTCAACCGTTAGCTATGTTGCTCGGTCTCTTCAAGAATGCCATCAGGTGCGTGTCAGATCCTCCAAAAATAGTGCATTTTTGAAGGATCCGACACGGATGCAGCAACATTTTTGGAGAGTCGGAGCAACATAGCCCGTTAGTATCGTCTTGAGTTCCTCCAATTCTATACTAAAGTTTTTTGACACATATCCCATATGAAATTCAATGGATTTATTGTATTAACTCAAACATCATAACCATGGTCAACAGTCTTTCACATTCCCTCTCTCCCATTCAATTTCAGACTCGAAATTATATCCTTTTTCTTCCAAATCTACCATGATAGAACTGATGTAGCTCAGTCAGTTAGAGCATTCTTCCCCTCGGTCTACAAATCATCCTTCTCCCTCAGGAAACTTATAGCCTGTTTGGCCAAGCTTTTTTTTGGGCCAAAAGTGCTTTTTTGGCCAAAAGCACTTTTGGCCAAAAATTGAGGTGTTTGGCCAAGCTTTTGGAAGGAAAAAAAGTACTTTTGAGGAGAAGCAGAAGCAGTTTTGGAAAAGCAGAAAAAAGTAGCTTCTCTCCAAAAGCACTGTTCTGAGAAGCACTTTTAAGAAAAATACACTTAGAAGCAGTTTTCAAAAGCTTGGCCAAACACTAATTACTGCTCAAAAGTGCTTTTCAAATTAATTAGCCAAACACAAACTGCTTCTCACCAAAAGCACTTTTTAAAAAGTACTTTTGAGAAAAGCACTTCGCAAAATAAGCTGATTTTAGAAGCTTGGCCAAACGGGCTATTAATATTGTCTAGTCTCTTTCCATAAACAAAGGGACCTCCACCATGTTTTATGAACACCACAGTTGGTAGCAGGCATGGTGGGTTAATTTTCATATACTAGCTCAAAATTAGTACTGGTACACAACTTTACGGTTGACTCTCATTAAACTATTCTACAAACGTCAGTCTCCATTTGGGTCATGTGTTATGATTTTTTCACTGATGCCGTAACCATAAAACTTAATTAGCGACCCATTTTGATGTGTCATATTGTCTCCAGTGAACAGCCTCTCCTGTTCATCCAGTTCTAGTTTAAAATTTTGACATGTGATCCTTTAACAATTCAACAATCTGATTTATCTTACTAATCAATACAGTTTAACCATAGTTAAAACATAATCTTTCCGCCAAAATATAGTATAAGTCATTGGCGGAATGATAGGAAAGATTATCTTTTAACTGTGACTAAAGTATACTAATTAGTAAAATAAATCAAATCCAATGAATTGTTAAAGGTAAATGTGTAAAAAAAATTAAAGTGGAACGGGACGAGCAGGAGATGCTCACTAGAGGAGCTGAATCCATGAATGTGATGGCTCAGAAGGATTGTAGCTGAAAATTTCCCTTTCTAAGATACTCTACACCAAGAATATATTGCAGAGAAGGAGAGAAAAACCAAATAACAATGCAATGAAGCATTCATAAGCACCAAGAAAGGACAGTGAAGTCAAATTCATATAAAGGTTTCTCTCCACATAACATATTATTCAGGAACCTATTGGCAAATATATAAAACAACTAATAAAACCAATCATTCATACAGGAGATCTAGAGGACAATAAAGTATACTAAACAGTTACACAGTGCACATAAACTTTGAATACAGTATTTCCAACTTTCGCATATGGTTAAATCTCAGAATGAATGTTCAGTATGTTAATTGCATCAAATGATTATTAACTTCAGGGAAAAAAGCTTAGTTTCTCTCCCAGAATGCAAGTAACAGATGCCTACCACCAAGATCAATTTTTCATAAAGTATTAGTACAATTTTATTACAGAGCAACACTTATTTTACAATCCATCGGTTTAGATATTTATTACACAGGTAAATTGGGATGCCCGCTAGTTTGATCTATAGACCATTAATAGTCAATGCAAACGGTTGTCATTGTTTGTTTGAAAAGGCAAATGGTGGTCATCTTACATAACAGGGACTACCAAATATTTGAAATGTGATGATAAGAAAATACACATCTGTAATGTGAGAATACTCAAACATTTTTCACTCTACTAGAACCTTAATGCTGTGTCAAAGCTTTAGTATCTCAAGGAACATTTCATCTACTCTTGCTACTAATTATTAGAGGTCCAAATACAAATCCTGAGGCGAGAAAAGGTCAACTACTGCTACATTTGTTACTAGTATACGTGATAATATGGTTTAGTCATGTTGTTGAAGTAAGTTCAAAAGAATATAAGAAACAAAAGGAACCAGAGTGACTAACCTCGATAGTCAACACCTGAGTTCAATTTAACAACAACAGGTCGTCCACGAATAGATTTGAGAAAATCTGCTGGAGTCTTGGTGGTTGCTGATCCTTTCTCTCCTGTTCCACTCATTTTCAATTCCGTACTCTGTAGAATCTCAAAAGCAGTAAATTATCAGGATACAACTTACAAAACCAGTATAAAACACTACCGTCCGAGTAAGTTACAATATCATTTGACACAAGAGAGTTAACAGTGTATGCATTGGCAAAGAAAATTGAAGTATCAGAATGTAGCCACCACCTACCACCAGATTTTTTCCCCTAGAAGCATTTTAAAGGGAAAGTCACATTTTCTGATATAGAAAAGGACTCAAAACTGAAATCTGATTGCAACATTCAAATGGTTTTCTGACTCTCCAACTACAATTGATTTTGCAATTTCTAGGCGCCCTAATTCAACTTTTAAGATGATTGTATTTCAAACGTTGTTTGATAGGCCCGTCATCGAGTGAATAAATCGGCTTCTAGCCCATTACCGGAAAAGACATCCTTTTCAACTGGGTGGGATCAGATTCAGGAAGATGTCGCGCATTTCGGAGTTCAAGTCCACCCTCAAAAGTTAAAACAAATTTGCATGCAGGGTGTGCTGAATATTCCATTCAGTAATAGACCATAAAACCGATTTACTGCTACATCCTTGGAAGGCCTATCCACCATTCTCCACAATACATGCAGAGTTGTTTAACTTTCGCAGGAAGGGATCAAAACCCTGGGCTCTACGAGTTTTTCCTGTAGCATCATTAGCGGAGACCCCTGCAAGCTCAGCCATCACAGCGCGAAGTCCCTCATGCGCATCAGAAAATTCTGGACTCTTTTGGGTTCTAAGATTTTCAGATCCAAGGCATATTATATATGAACCAACTACAAATACCATAGCAAAGGATCAAACTTGCACGAGCTTGCATTTTTCAATATACATCTCTCTAAGAGGCAATCTAGAGCACACTAAACGACTTAAGAAGGAAGCATTAAATAAATCTAACTGGGCTTTAAAAGATTCCCAAGGAACTTTACAACTACTCTAGTAGATCATGAGGTATAGAAAGAGCCTCTCTTTTTTTTTTGTGCAAACTCTAAATGAATTCCACCACTCGTTAAAAGAAATGGAAGAGCTCTTTATATATATGTGCTCCAGACCTCGAACGACTTTTACAAACTAAAGTTAACGAGAAGACAACAAATAGATATTATCTTCTAATGAATAGCTCAAAGATGGCTTAAATTGACACCTAAAGGCATACCCTATCTTGGAGGTGGACAACGCACAATACAAAGACGTACAGTCACCACGTTTTGACTTTTCGGGTTGATAACCATTGAAAATCAACATTCAAGACAGATGAACCACAGGAAAGGCATTTCATGAGATCCCAACCTTAGGTCTAGTTAGACTCAAACTAGTCTAAAATATTCCAGGACATACTTTATGTGAATACATCCACCTAAAACCAGAGCACAAACTTTTCTAGTGTAAATCAAATGATAATCCTCCGGATCCCCCGGAAAGACTTTAAACTTAACTGAAGATCATTGGCAGTTCCATAGATAAATGTCTTCATAATTGATTGTGGGGTTTTCTCAACTCATGTCCCTTTAAGTTAAGTTTGTTGTTTCCCATGAATCACAAATCTAATACCTTTAACCAAGGCTTTTCATCAAATTGAAAAAAAAAATTGCTTCTTTTAACTGAGACAACTTGCTAGCATTACAAAGCGGGATCAAAGTTAGTACTTTTCGAATTGTCAAGCTCCAAGATCAGAAATTTAGTACAAAAATTGATTCTTCGGGATCAAAGTTAGTACTTTTTGAATTGCCAAGCTCCAAGATCAGAAATTTAGTACAAAAATTGATTCTTTCCCTAAGATTGGTCAATTTCCTTCAATACAATCAGCTCCCGGGAAAAAAACAAAACAAAAAGGAGTAAAACATGAGCAATTAACCCTTTAGTTCTGGAAAATAACAAATTCTCAAAATTAACAAAGCTTTTTATTTTAATTTTTGAATTATTGTGGTATGTCTTAAGTAAAAGATGGGGGACACGAATCCCAAATCAATTACATAATGCAATATGGATTTTGTATTTCTTGGAGCATATTGTAGCGATAGAAAGACAACAATTTCAAAAAAAAAAACACGCACTAAATAGGCAAAGTAAGAGAAAAAGAAACAAAAGTTCAATAGTGTACCTCAACGACTGATTCTTCAGCAAGGAAGAAAAGTACAGAACAGAGAAACTTTGAAGAGCCGAGGGATTTTGTGCGAAGCTACTAGGGTTTTGAGTTCTTTGTTTACAAGTTTTGAACTCGTGTATATGAGGGGTCTTATTAAAGACTCCTTATAGTCCAATAGGATGTCGAAATTGCAGATTTGACCCTAAAGTTTTTGTTATTGTTGTAAAGTATGATTTATGTGACAAATATTTGAATGCATTCCTAAACCCGTCAAACAACAATTACAACAATCCATCCCAAGTTAATTTGAATTCGGTTGTATACATTCTCAAAATCTTAATATTTTGGGTTCATAATATTTCAATATAGTTCTCTCGTTTAAAAGAAAAAAGAAAAAAAATGGTCCAAGCCTCCCACTTAGTGATCACTTGGTATTTTATGCATCTTTATTTGTGTTCTAAAATATTATCCCGTAATAGGTAATAATTATTCGAACAATATATACTATACCGATAAAAGCAAGGTATGTGTCTTTTATATACTCATTTATTACTTAATCATGGTAAAATGATGTGCGTTCTCACTTTAAAATGTTGTACTTGTTGTTGTTGTTGTTGTGTTGGTTGAACATTTTTTCATGAGATTACGAGACTTGATATTCTGGATTTTCTAATAGTGAGGTTCGAGTTCATTTCCATAAATTAATTGCTTTACTTTCATTTCCTGCTTTTGCTTTCCTGTTATTATTATTATTATTATTATTATTATTATTATTATTATTATTAGTAGTAGTAGTAGTAGTAGTAGTAGTAGTAGTAGTAGTAGTAGTAGTAGTAGTATTATTATTATTATTATTATTGCATACATGTTATTGTAAGTAGCCGCTTAGCCTCGTCACTACTTCGTCGAGGCTAGGCTCCACACTTACAGAGTACATGAGGTCGGTTGTACTCATACTACACTCTGCATTTCTTGTGCAGATACCGGAGTGGGTCCTAGCGGCGTTCAGTAGTTTTTGCTCGGATTTAGTCGCTGATGGAGACTTGAGGTATAGTTGCACGGCGTCCGCAACCCTGAAGTCCCCTTCCCTAATATCTTTAATGTCTTTTTGTATGTTTCAAAATAGCGTATTTTATTCAGACTATGTCTGTAGCACTGTAGATATTCATGTGCTCGTGACACCAGTTTCTGGGTTATGTGTAGACTCGTTGTTCGGTATTATTATACTATACTTCAGACTTAAATAGTTTTCATTGTTAATATATTGTCACAAATTGTTAAAATCAGTTAATTTCCGGTTCATGTCGGCTTTCCTAGCAAGTAAATGTTAGGCGCCATCATGACCCCGACGTTGGGATTCTGGGTCGTGACATTAATATTACTATTCTAATAATTAATTTGTATAATCGAAGGAGTGCAACTAATTATTCAATTTAAGTAATAATATACAAGTGTAATCATGAGAGGCATTAATACATTTGTGAGAAATAAAAATTAAAGAAAAAATATATCTACTATATAATAAAAATATTAAGTGAAGTTAGGATCCCAACATCTTTTTATATTTGTGAAACACAAAAATATTTCTCCATTGCTTTATTTACTCATATTTTGTTAGTTAACTCACAACTCAAATCTTTCTGTTTTTCTTAAATAGTAACTAAAACAAGAAATATCTGTAGAATAAATTAATCAATCTCTGTGGGTTCGACATATTTTTATATTATTATTTGACAGAGTACGAGTCAAAATTATATATACGCTAGACACTCGTCAAATTTTTGGTGTCGTTGCCGGGGATTGGCAAAATCTACTACAGATTAATTATTTTACTACTAATTTGAGATATTTTTATTGTCTAATTAATTTGACTTTTTTAAAAAATTTTAGGGTGGGTATGACCCGTTCCTCCTCAAGAGAACTAGTTGAATACGATCCTGAAATTGAAAAGTCCTTGCGGTTGTTGCAAAAGGAACATGTTTCACGATCTCAAATTTCTTCACAAGAAGAAATGGATAACGTAGAACTTAACAACAATAACAACCAACTCCTGCCACATCAAGTAGAAGAACATTTTGATGAAGTGGCACCACGACCTGATAGAATGCTAAGAGATTATGCAAGGCCAAATTATTCTGAAGGAGAATCAAGTGTAAGGAGACCACCAATTGCAGCAAATAACTTTGAAATTTCCACATGCTTGATTCAAACTATTCAGCAGTCATGTCAATTTACTGGTGATGTGAGTGAAGATCCTCACAGCCATCTAATTGATTTCTTGAATTAGTTAAAACTTGCAAGTATAATGGAGTCACAATAGACACTATCAGGTTACGACTTTCCCCTTTTTCATTAAAAGGTGAAGCCAAAATATGGTTGCGAAGTCTGCCAAGAGGTTCAATCACTACATGAGACCAAATGACTCAGAAATTTCTTATTAAATATTTTTCACCTGTAAAAATATTTAAAATGAAGCAAGAAATCAATAATTTCGTGCAAACAGATATTGAATATGTATACCAAGCATGGGAACGATTAAAAGCAATACTAAAAAATGCCCACATCATGGTACCCAATATCCTCACATTTTTTATATTTTATATTATGGTCTTAAACCCTCTGCTAGAAATATTATTGATGCAACATCATGAGGATCCATAATGAGCAAAACCACTATAGAAGCCATGCAATTGCTCAATAAAATTTCAGAAAATATTGTTCAATAGCCCTCTTACAGAATGATTGTTAATAAAAGTAGGAGTCAATCAAGTTGAAGCTTGGAATTCATTAGCGACAAATTGCGAATCTGACACAAAAAGTTGAAGTCTTTCATGTAAATACTCAATCATCATCTCAACATGAGAATTGTGATGTTTGTGGAGGTAATCATCCCAATCATGAGTACCAAGATTCAACGCAAAATGAAGAACAAGTAAATATTATTGGCTATAGAACAAGTTATCCATTCAGTAGTCCCATGACACAAAAACATCTGGGATTTCAATTGGAGTAACCCAAATGGTGCTGAAAATCTTCAAAGATTTTTTAATAAAAAGCAGCAGGTGTAGGGAATACATGGTTTTCAAAATTAAGACAGAGGGCAACAAGATTTTCAGAAATATCAACAACCGTCCAAAAGAGCTCATCAGCAAAACCTTGAAGACATGATGTACAAATTCATTAAGGCTACTGACGAGAAGGTTGAAAGTCAAAGTTCATGCATCAAGAATTAAGAAATCCAGATGAGCCAATTAGCAACCCACATGTGTGGACAAATAAAAGGTGCTCTACCAAGCAACACCGAGAAAAATCTAAAGGAACACCTCAAAGCCATCTCTCTATGGTCAGGTAAAATGCTTAATGATCCATATACAGATAGACAAGGAAAGCCACAACAAGTGAAACAGGTAAATGAAGGTGAGAATAAAAGAGACTCTAAACTTCTAAAAGAACAAAAAGATAAAGGAAGAAAGGTACAAGAAAATGAATTGATGAAAAATCCTTACTTTGTACCCCTCCATTTTACCGAAAAAATGAAAAGAGAAAATCTTGACAAACCGTTTTCAAAGTTTCTGGATATTTAAAGCAAATTTACATTAACATACCTTTCATAGAAGCTTTGACACAAATGCAAGTAAAAGAAAATTAAAAGAAGTTTCAGTGGTTAAGCTTAAAGAGAAATGTAGTGCTATACTTCAAAATAAGCTTCCACAGAAACTTGGTGATCCAAGAAGTTTTACAGCTCCTTGTACTGTGGGAGGTGCTCACTTTGAAAATGCATTATGTGATTCAGCTGCTTCAATATATCTAATGCCTTTTTCAATTTTCAGAAAATTAAAATTTGGTGAAATGAAAGATACTGGTGTGTCTCTTCAATTAGCTGATCAAAGTACTAAAAGACCCAAAGGAATAATTGAAAATGTCCTTGTTAGAGTAGATAAATTTACATTCCCAGTAGATTTTATGGTACTTGAAATGGAAGAAAATACTGAGGTACCATTAATTTTAGGTAGACCATTTCTCTCAACAGGAAGAGCGATCGTTGATGTCATCAAGGACAATTAGTATTGCGAGTTGATGAGGAGAGAGTGATTTTGACATGCAGAAAATGATAAAATTTCCTGGGAATGAGTCATCATCGTATTGCTTTCAAATTGACTTACTAATGACCTTGTAGATGAATTCAAGGATAATCAAATGATTACTGATTCATTGGAGAGATGCTTGGTCAGGTTAGGTACCACAAGTGATGGAAATCCCACAATCAGAGAAGAAGCCGAAACATTGGAAAAAGAATAAGAAAATGAGAAAGTCTCATAAAAAGAAGTTAAATCAAAAATTGAACTCACAAATCTTCCTTCTCATTTGAAATATATTTTTCTTGAACCTGAATTATTTTCAGTAATCATTTCATCTTCTTTGACTACAGAATAAGAATACA
Source organism: Nicotiana attenuata (assembly GCF_001879085.1). NCBI lineage: Eukaryota > Viridiplantae > Streptophyta > Magnoliopsida > Solanales > Solanaceae > Nicotiana > Nicotiana attenuata. The sequence continues at coordinate 15,544,580 of NC_031998.1, forward strand.
AACTGATAGAAGTCTTGAGGAAACGTAAAAGAGCTTTAGGATGGACTATAGCTGACGTCAAAGGAATCAGTCTAGCTATTTGTATGCGTAGGATCCTCATGAAAGAAAATTACTAACCAATAGTCCAACCCCAAAGGAGACTGAATCCAACAATACAAGTTGTCGAGAAAGAAGTGGTGAAACTTTTAGCAGCTAGTATTATGTATCCAATATCTAACAGCCCTTGGGTATGTCCTGTGCAGGTTGTATCAAAGAAAGGAGGTATGACTGTAATAAAAAATAAAAATAATGAACTCATACCTACTAGAATAGTCACAAGATGAAGAGTCTGTATTGATTATAGACGACTTAATGATGCCACGAGGAAATATCATTTTTCTTTGCCTTTTATTAACCAAATGCTTGAAACAGTTGCAGGCCATGATTTTTATTATTTTCTTGATGGATATTCTGGTTATAATCAGATACCAATTGCTCCAGAAGATCAGGAGAAAACCACATTCACGTGCCCCAAGGTACGTATGCTTACAATGTTCTTATTTGATAACTATTTGATAGGAACAAAGGTTATAGTCGCCGATCATGCATCCTTAAAGTATCTATTAGCAAAGAAAGACGCTAGACCTAGATTTCTAAGATGGATACTCCTTTTGCAATAATTTATCTCGAAATAAAAGATTGAAAAGGTTCAAAAATCAGGTAGCTGATCATTTGTCACATTTAGAGAATTCTCCTACTGAAATACTAGATATCCAAGAGGAATTTTCTGACGAGCATATCTTTTCAGTCGCGATGGTTGTAAATAGACCTCCTTGATTTGCTGATATTGTCAATTATTTAGCGGGAGGGTGGATTCCAATAGATTTTTCTTACGATCAGAAAAAAGCTTAAAAAAGAGGCAAGACATTATTACTGGAAAAATCCTTATTTGTTTAAATTTTGTGTAGATGACATAATCAAGAGATGCGTACCTAAGACAGAAATTAACAACATTTTAAGTTATTGCCATGATGGAGCTATAGGAGGACACTACGAAGGAAGAAGGATGGCAGCTAAAGTACTTGAAGTTGTTTTTTTCAGGCCTACTTTGTTCAATGATGCAAGAAATTTTGTTGCCGCTTGTGACAAATGTCAAAGAACTGGTAGCATTTCAAAAAGGGATGAGATGCCTCTTAACTCTATTGTTGTGTGTAAAATATTTGATGTTTGGGGCATTGACTTCATGAGTCATTTTCCTCCTTCAAATGGTTGCGAATATATTTTAGTATCTGTTGATTACCCCTCAAAATGAGTAGAAGCAATTGCTACTAAAAAAATGATGCTCGAGTTGTTTGCGATTTCCTCAAGAAAAATATCTTCTCTAGATTTGAAACTCCACGAGTTATCATAAGTGATCAAGGAACTCATTTTATAAATAGACAATTTGCTAGTTTGTTGTCAAGATATGGAGTTACTCATAAAACAGGAACTCCATATCATGCTCAAACAAGTGGACAAGTAGAAGTATCCAGCAGAGAATCAAAAAGAATTTTAGAAAAAACTGTTGGCTCTTCACGAAAAGGTTGGTCTCTAAAATTAGATGACGCTTCGTGGGCTTACAGAATTGCTTTTAAAACTCCAATATGCACATCTCCTTATACACTAGTTTTTGAAAAATCTTATCATTTACCTGTAGAGTAGAACATAAAGTATATTGGGCTATAAAATTATTAAATTCAAACTTGCCAGATGCAGGAAAAAATCGCCTCTTACAGCTTGATGAGTTGGAAGTGTTCAGATTTACAGCATATGAAAATGCTAAACTGTACAAAGAAAAGACAAAAATATCATGAAAAGTTCATTCGCCATAAAAACTTTAATGTTGGAGACAGTGTTCTGTTATATAATAGTCGGTTGAGATTATTTCCCGGAAAGTTCAAGTCACGCTAGTGTCACACCTCCTTTTTTACACACCTACCCCGAAGGATAATGTATAAGGGAGTTTTTCCATTTAAAGTGACATTATTCGAAATGGGATTATTTATTTGTTTTTAGAGTCGCCACTTGGGATAGGATTGGCTTTTGGTGTCCCAAGTCACCGGTTTAACTTGAATCCCAAATCGAGAAAATTTTCGACTTTCCAAGTGAAGTCTGCGGACCAGAAATTCTTGAGTAAGGAATTCTATTAACCCGAGGGAAGGTGTTAGGCACCCCCGAATTCCGTGGTTTTAGCACGGTCGCTTAAACTATCATAATTGGTCTATTACCTGTTTTTAATACATGTTTCAATCTATAGTGCAATTTTAAGTTATTTACCGCTTTAAATTAATTTTTAAGGAATTTTGCAACGTTATTAAAACACGTCTCGAACCACGTCACATAAATGCACCCGTGATTTTTGACATATTTTAACACCGCTGAGATTTGGATTTGGGTCACATAAATGCGCACCCAGTTTAGGAAGGTAGATTATTAAAAGCGCGCCTAAAGTAACTAGCGTGTTGATATCATTGCGGGAGGCCATGAAAATTCGCTAAATGGCACGTCCCGATTTCTAAGTATTTTTAATTATGTGAGGGCCATGGAAAATTCAACTAATAGCACAACGCGATTCTAATTTCAAAGGATCGTACTCAACCAAAGCAAACTACATGGTAAAATTAATTTTTCCATTCCTGATGTCCAACCCCGACGACTCGATTCACATGAAGAAGCACATAAGTCGTGATTGAACGACAACGAACAAAAATAAAATCGAACAATTCCATTAAACAAGCATTCAGACTATTCAAAAGATTTAAATAAACGAACAACTAAAATTATACTAAGTGAGGCATGGAAAGGAATAATAATAAAATAATTAAACTAATCTGCAAAAACGTTAACACATGTCTAAGCCTACCCATTTTGCTAGTTCCCTCACCACGTTAATCCCATGGTCTTTCAGTTCAAGCTTAACTAATGATATAATGATTCAATTACTCTTTCCAATTGTTGATTTATACTCAACACTCCATTAATAGTAGCTATCCACACTTTATTGAGCAGGACCAACCAGAAGAACAAATCAAACAAAAAATAACATAACTTAAACACAAAATAAGAAAGAAAATACAACGCTATCGAATAATCCAATCCCTTTAGTTTTTGTGCTCACACTTGCGCAACCAATCTAGATCTAAAATCAATTGCTCAATTCCAATATAACGTCGATTACCCCAAAATCCATATGGTTTAATGTTCATCAATGTTGAAATAAGAATAAAAAAAAATCAGATTAAATGATCCAAAAATCAATGAAAACACACTGAACTTCATGCCGATCTATTCATTTGTGCAAGCAGCTACAGAGACACATGGTCAAATAATAGGGAAGAGATGAAGGAACGGACCTTTTACTGCTGAAATTTTAGAGCGGATACAATGAAAATAAAAACTATAGAACATCAATCCTCACGCAAGCTACGGACTAGAAAACGAGACTGGCATCTTCGAACAGACTCATTTCTACTGGGTTTGGATGGTGCTTTCAAGCTACTTTTCGCACTGGTTTGGAGCTGTTTTCGGGTCTGTTGTTAGTGCATTTTTGAACAGCTTTCAATTAATTTTTTGAGGAAGGTTTTGTTGCTCTATTGGGTAGGACAGAGCTGGATTTTGGAGTAGCTATTTGGTCGGTTTTGGGCTATTTGGGATTGGTATTTGTGGCTGAACGATGAGGCTTACGGGTTATTCATGGCTGCATTTTTGGACTGGTTTGAAGCTGAGATTCACAGGTGTTTTTGAAGAGGAAGATGAAATTCTAGGAAGGGGAGGGGGTCCTTTTGGGTGTTGAGCGGCTGATTGGGTTTTTTAGAGTGTTTTTCGGTCTCTTGTGTTTGTGGTATAGGTAATATTATATAGGGTACGGATTAGGTTAGGGGTATGGGCCTAGGAACTATGGGCTAGGTATTTTGGGCCAAAGACTAAAAATAGACTATAAGATTTATAAAAACGGGATAAACCAACCTAAAACTAATTCTTTTTTCTAAAATTATGTACAATTATAATATAAAAATATAAACTAATTTTAATTAATTGAACTAAACTATAAAACATAAAACTACTTTTTTTGTGTTTTCAAGATTATAAAAATAAAGATAGGGTGCTATTTTGGTAATTTTTTTTTAAGATTAAAAATGACTATAAAATATTAATAAACCTATTTTTTTTTGTAATTTTTCAATTTCTTGTAATAAAATAAAGTAAAATAATAAAAATTAGTTGAAATGGCGATATTAGGCCTAAACTAAATATTTACATGCTAAAATGGGTAAAATTTAGGGGAGGGTCAAAAATCACATGTCAACAGCTAGACAGGACCGTACGTCATAACTGAAGTAACCCCTTATAGTGCCATTGAGATACAATATATAAATGGGGAAAACAAATTCAAAGTAAATGGTCATCGTTTGAAGCCTTATGTCATCGGAATATTTGACAAACAGGTTTTGACCATCCTTATTGCTTAAATATATATATATATATATATTGTATACTAATTCTAATGTATGTATTAGTCACAAAAAGAAAAGGAAAATAAAAAAAATTCTTTATGTTGGTTATTATGTTAATTTACTAAGTAATTAGAAGAAGATTCTACTCTTGTATGTTTGTGTAACTTTCATTAAGTTGTTCTTAAATAGTTATATAAAAAAAAGAGTCAAAAAAAGAGAGATAAAAATCTTTGCAATGTATCACATTTTTTTTAAAGGCCAGGAGGGTCTCTTAACGCCTTCTTTTTTCTCGTTTTGCCCTTTTTTATTTAATTTAATAGGTGGAACTTATCAAAACAACAAACCAATCTTGTTAAGGTGGATTGGTAAAAAAAATCTACAAAGTAAAGATTTTAAATAAATAAATGGTGGACAAATTATTTTAACCTCATATTTATCTCTCTCTCAAAACGAAACAAACAATCCCAACAGTGAAAAAACCCTTCGTTTCTCTTGCTTCAGCCCCCAACCACCATTGTACAGTACCCATCACTCATCTCTGTTATTTCTCAGCCATGGCTATCACCTAATTAAAAAAAAATTTCTTTCTTCTCTTTTTCTTATTTCAATGAATTCACTATCGTTGGAACCTTTTGTTTCTTCTCTATTCAATTTTCCAAATACACCCATCTGGTTAGACACTTGATTTTCACCTGAAAAAGAAAAAATGAATCTTGCACAAGTAACTCTTTCAAATAGTTCCAATAACTCTTGAAGGGAAATCTTTGACCCGACATCATGGAGACTTAGAGCAACAAATCGAACAATGGTTGAAGAATATAAGATGATGCTTTTCCCTTCTGATGGTTTAAAGGCACAAGAAATCTTACAAATCATTGTTGTTTATGGTTGGTGGTCTTTTATTTAGTGCCCAAGAAATTACAATCGAGACATAGTTCTGGACTTCTACAACAATCTTAATCCAGTAAGTCGTATTTCAACAGTGAGAGGTAAAATCATTCGATTTGATGCTGAATTCATAAATGAAATTTTTAACTTGAGAAACATTGATGATAGTGAAACCAAGAAAGTTATGGATGATTGGGAAGTAGATTTTGTAAGATATGTGTTGGGCGAGTTGTGTCCTAATGGCGTTAAAATTTACTCGGGAACCACTAAACGCACTTTGAGTATTAACTGTTCATGTATGATTGAATTAGCAAGAGCTTGGGGTAGATTCGTTAGTTCTCGCTTGATCGCATATTTGAATACCTCGAGCTACAATATGGAAAGAGTTCTTTTGATATATGCGATTATGCATGAATTTCTTGTGAATGTGGGAGATTGGTTAGCGATGCTATGGTTAATTGTCGGATCAAGCCTGATTGTGAATGCGTATTTTTTCCTTCGTCTATCACTCGTTTGGTTTCTTTATTTGATGTGGATTTGAGTGGTTTACCAAAGACTGAAAATTCCTACTTCATCGGTAGCGACTTTCTCCATAGTTTGAGACCTCCTACTGGTCCAACCCAAGCTGAATAGGAACAAATGCTTGTTGATAGTGGAGACCAAACAGAGATTGAGCCAGCACAACCTTTTAATTCAGAAGTTGGAACCATCCATACCATCCTTGTTCTTGATATTCTGGTTGGTATGCAAGAATTGCTAGGAAGGCAGACTGAATTGATGAACAATTGGTAGATTTTTAGAAGTGAACAAGCAGTGCGTGAAGCAGTGTTGTAAACACATGTTCAACATATCATGAAAGAATTAATATGCCACGACCCCAATTTCCCCCCCGTAGGATGTCGTGATGGAACATATTCTCTACGACTAAGTAAGCCTAACAGTTAACAATACCCTGACAGAAATAATTAACAAAATACTAAACCAAGGCTGAATAATTGATGTAAACTTCCGAAATCAGAATCAACAACAATACACTCCCTAACATCGGTGGAACTGAGTCATAAGCTCTACAGAGTCATACTGGAGTGCCTACTACATCACTGTCGGAATGAAAAGTACAATAGTAGTAAACGTAAAGGAAGGTGACTCCAAGGCCTGCGGACGCCGAGCAGGCATACCTTGAAGTCTCCGTAAAGGAGCTAACGGATGATCACTAACGAGCGGCATGAGCATACGTACGTGGATCTGCACAAAAAGATATGCAGAAGCTTAGTATGAGTACACCACAACAGTACCCAATAACTAACCTTAGTAGAGTAGTGACGAGGCTAGGTCAAGACACCTACTAGGATATAAATAAACAGTATAAAAACGTAATAAGGATAAATAATGTAAAGCGGAGAAATAACTGATATGCAATGTTAACAACATGAACTAATACCGAAATTTGTAAGCACCCAAATAACATAAAGAAATCATTTAAAGAGAACCATAATTATCATATACGGACAATAATTGACAAAAACAAAGAAGAACAAAACAGCAAGAATCACAACGAGGTACCACTTTGTGTACAATAAGAATCACCACCGAGGTACCTCCTCGTATATATATATATATATATATATATATATATATATATATATATATATATATATATATATATATATATATATATATATATATATCAAGAATCACAACCGAGGTACTGCCTCGTGGTCACAATTCACAATCTTTCCTTAATCCACCGCGTGAGCCTTACATTTGAAATAGGTTTTGAAAATAGTTTTCCAAAAATAGCTACACGCACTTTATCCCACGTTATGACGCCGTGTGGCATTACGTTGTTCTCCTACAAGCAACCCGCACATTAGTCCCACCTTATACCGCCGCTTGCACATTAACCCTAAGCCTTATATCTCCGCATGCACGTCAATATCACATTATAATAAAAATTTGACCCATATATCACAACTTGCCAACAATCAACAATATCAATATTTCCACAATAATAGCCCACGGCTCCACCACAACGTGTACAAGAATATCAACTATCACAATGAATGCAAAATTCTCAACAAGAAAGATATCTCAACAATTATCAACTTTGCTTCAAAATGATACGGCTTCCATAACTTGAACATCAATAACTCAACAATGAGAAACATAACATGTAACAACGAACTAAATACAAATAACTCACAATGGAAGGAATAACATGACTTCAAATGAGAATAATAACAATGAAAGAGATAACTAGTAACAATGAATTCAAATAATGATAATTAACAATGAAAGAGATAACACGTACAATGACTTCAAGTAATGATAATCAACAATGAAAGAGATGACATGTATCAAATAAAGGGGCAACAAGTTCAACTAAAGCATGAGAGAAATTTATCAAGTAGGATGTTGAACAAGTGTTATACAAGTCAATTAAGGCATGTAAGGATAGACCAACACAAATAAGAATAGATTGACCATGAGAATTTAGAACATCATATGGCATTTCAATTAAAGCATGGAAGTAGTCTAAGTAGCCTAAACTGGTCAAATACTATGTACAACCCGTGTACCCACTCGTCACTTGGTGTAGACGACTTTCACATAGCACAAAAGACACAATCAATCCCAATTCCTAAGGGGTAGTTCCCCCACACAAAATTAGACAAGATACTTACCTCAACTAGGCCAATTCAACTTTCGAAAATAGATTTTCCCCTAAAATTCGCCTCCACACGGCTCAAATCCAACCAAAATCGACCTAATATCATCAACCAATGCAAGGAAAAATCAATTACAATAGATAAAGCTAAGATCTTTACACTTTTCCCAAAAAGTCAACAAAAGTCAACCCGGGGCCCACCCGGTCAAAACCTGGGTACAATGGTAGATTCCGACTACCCATGACCCCACGAGTTCATATATGTAATTAGTTTCAAAATCCGAGTCCAAATCGACTCTCAGAACTCAAATTCTAATTTTTTCAAAAAACTTGACAAGGTTTTACAATTTTTCACTTTGATTCACATGATTTTGATGTTAAAATCTAAGATATGTTGATGGAATATAAATAGAAATAGATTAGAATCACTTACCCAAAGGTTGTAGATAAAAATCCCCTCTCTAAATCGCCTCCTACCGAGTCTAGGGTTAAAAAATGAGAGAAATATTTTGAAAAATCCCATCTCCCAGCCCTTTGTACTAGCTGCAGTTGTCGCATTTGCGACACAGGGTTCATAATTTGCGACTCACAATTGTGGACCAGGGCTCACATTTGCGAACCCTGACAGCCTCATGCATCATCACAATTGCGAGAAAAGGCTTCGAAATTGCGAACCAGACAGCATAGCAAAAGTGAACAAATGTTAGCAAATGCGAACTAAGCCATAAGCTAGCAACCTTTGCCAATGCAAAGGGGTTTACGCAGTTGCAAAATCTGAGCCCCCCACTATCACCTTTGCAATTGCGATGCTGGTGCTCGTAATTGCGATGCTGGTGCTCGCAATTGCGATACCCTGAGCACCAGTAGCACCAACAGTTCATTTTCAATGCAATCCATTCCGAAACATATCCGTGCCCTCAGGCTTCTGATCGATGCCAACTCTGCACCACTATAGAGCGACGAGAGCGGTCGGTGCAGCTTTTATCCGAATAGGTCGGGATTGAATCCACAGGGAGCTAGAAGTTGGAGTTAGTTTCCTATCTAAACTAGCAATGTATAATGCTTTAGTTTCCTATCTAAACTAGCAATGTATAATGCTCTTAATTTCACTTCCAATCATCGTTGATGTTTTGATTACTTCTAATATTATGCTAACGAGATGCTAAATTAAGCTAAGATTACTTGCTAAAGGGTTGTCTAATAGGTAATAAGGCACTAGGGAAGTGACTTCTCCCTAGGTGAATACTTGACGGGTTCCTAAGTCTAAAGCAAAGATGTTATGTTTGGGATCGCAATATAGCCGTGCACGACACTACTCACTCTATACCTCTCGGTAGCTTGAGTGACTTTGCCCGAATTGACTTTCTCAAGACCAATTGGTGTCGAAATTAAACAAGAAACATAGGCTCAAGTCGGGTATTACTATCTCTAGATTTAACCCTTTAATTGGGGCTATCAATCTCTTGAGTACACCCCATTTTCTTGTTGGACTGATTTCCTAGACTTAAGCTCTCTTTCTCAAGAAGAGCCCAAGTCACTTAGGCACAAATTAGTGTTTGCAACCATTAATCCAACATACAAAACTCAAATCAGTCCAATATCAACCACCCATGAACATCTAAGCATTAGAACATAAGACCTATCAAATACTTACACTAGGGTTGAGCCACAAACCTAGTTAATGGGTCTAGCTACTCATAATTAGGGAAGAGAACAAGAAATTAGATGAAGAAATAACCATAAAAATTAATTACAAACTAAGATAATGAAGATTCAGCGAAATAGTATCCCAAAATTACTCAAAAAGGAATAAAAGAGTCGTTCACGTGCTCAGCCCCAGGTCAAATTACAAAAGATGACCTAAAAATGTGAAAAGAAAGTATTTATACTAGGCCGAATTTTCTAGACAAAAATACCCCTGACGAGGTAGTGCGGTCCGCACAAAATGCATCGCGGACCGCACTAAGGCTTTTTGGCTTGGCTCTGTAGTCTATGAAGTTGGCCACCGCGGACCGCATAAAATGCACCGCGGCCACGGTGGATTCAATGCGGTCCGCATAACAACAATCGCGGACCGCATTGGCAATAAATCTCCCAAGTCACAACTCTCTGAACTTCATCTTTGCGGACCGCACAATATCGATTGTGGCCGCGGTGAGGCCATTGCGGTCTGCACAAACTTCTTTGCGGCCGCATTGCTTGGGTTTCCGGAATAAGCACCTCTCTGAATCTCCTCACTGCGGACCGCACTAAATGGAATGCGGCCGCAGTGGATCTATTGCACTGTGCTTGGACTTGTTCTTGGTACTTGTGCATGTTTCACTCATTTTTGAGCTTGTTTTGACTAATTGTCACCTTTTGGACCAAACCCTGCAAACAAGTACAACATGTAAGCCTTTAGGACTATTTTGTACACATTTTTAATCAAAACTCAAGTAAGAAGGAGTGTAAAATGAACCATAATCCCTAGTTGTCAACTCCCCCGAGCTTAAGCTTTTGCTTGTCCTCAAGCAAATAAAATAAAACCCACATCCTTTAGAGTAAATCCAAGAAAATTCAGCTAACCTAAAGTGACCTCATCTAGCATCAATTGGGACTAACAATTGCCCTCACTCAAATGAATCATTAACAACATTCACTCTTTTAAGCACCATGGTTTTAGTGCGACACAAGAGCATCAAGGATTGACTCGACTCATCAAAGAAACTATTTCTACTACTTTGGTCATTGTGGAACCCAAACTCATACATCGTCAACTCTCCCTAAGCAAACCTCACTTTTAGATTGTAGCACTCAGAACGAGGATAGTGGAAACACACTTATCTCTCTCAAAAGAAAGGTCACAAGTCCGGCTCTAAGTACCATAAGCTTGCCCCTTATGTGAGTCACCAGTAATGTAAGCTTCATTCAACTTAAGATCATATAGGGCTTTTGTGGACTCATAGTGAAGGCTCTTGGTTCAGGGTAGGAAATATTTGGTCTAAGTAGGTTCCATCTTCCCTTAAGCACTTCATTTTCTATATTTTGGCACACATTCTCTTGACTTTCTTTTGAGTCATTCACTATTTTCTTCGGGGTTAGAGAGATAAACTGTCACTCTTTCTTGTTCATTTCAAACCTTTTTATCCTTTTTAGGCTTTTCATGCCTATAATCAATTTACTTTTGTTCAATCCCTTCATTGTTTTCTATATTGCTCATTCTTTTTGACTTTTTGATTTTCTTTCTTTTTCATTGCCTTTCCTTTTCTTCATTTTGTACCTTTTTACCACTTTGTTGCATTCCTCGTCTCTCCCCAAACTTATGCTTTTTCCATGTGCTAAGGAAAGATTGGGTGCCAAGAGAGGGTCATTTCAAAACAGGTAAAGGCTTGTATCATGGTTGTTGAAGGAAAAGGGCTATGGCTCAAAGGGGTTGACTAGGGACATTATCATTGATAGGCTATGGATGTTTTCAAGATATCATTTGGATCAAGGAGAGCCTATAATCACTTCTCAAGTCAAACTACACTTAGGATTTCGCCTAGACAAACGTTCAGGGCAAGTTCTAGACTAATGGCACGGAACTTGGACTTGCAATTCAAATTCTCACCACACAAGCTATGGGATTGCTATAGAGACAGAGTCGGGGGCCCACAACGACCTTAGCTAAGATTTGAGCAACACAATGGTCCCGAAAAACTACTTGATGATTGTCAGCCAACACAAGAGTCTCAAGGTCACAACTTTCACCATCCTATACACAACAATTTGTTTTTGACCATGGGATCAAAGGCAAATGTGCTAGGCCCAAGTGAAGCTTTGCTTGAGGCACCACTACTCACTAGCTATTATTTACACAAAAAGAAAAAGAAAACAGACTCAAACCCTTAAGAAGGTTGTCATGCCATCCATCATCGGGAAGTGCCACTCGGTTCACATAAATTCCACCTTTGGAAAGAACCGTGGCGTTAAGAAAACCAAAGGCTTATTGCACACAAAAACTAAAAATAAGAAGCTATCAAAATGAAATAAGAAGCTAGTAAAGAAGAAAGAAAATGCGGAAAGTAAAATGAATATGTACAAGAGGGGATTTAGTTGAATATACATAAGGGAGAATGAATATATACATCAGAAAGTAACTTTATATACCGACCAAAGTTGCAAAAGTACGAAAAATGAAATAAAATGGTAAAATTATGTACATACCAAAAGTGAAAATCAAAGCATCAAAAGAAAGTAGTGTCATATATACAATCATCCAAATAGGTCTACCCCCTCAAATGAAAGCTAGCATTGTCCTCAATGCTAACTAACCAAAATAAGCACAAGAAAAGATAGAGAGTAAAGAGAAAACTCCCTATTGGCCCTCCGTCTGCATAGGATCCTGAGTCTGGGTCCCTGGGTCCTCGGTCTCCTCGGGAACCGGTGACTGGCTCCCTGAAATCTGTGTCTCCTCTGGGACCTGGGACTTTACTGAGTCCTGGGCCTGTACTAGAATCTGGGGCTGGCTAGAGGAACCTCCCTGCGGGTCCTCCAACTCTATAATAACATCATCAGCACGGGGAATCACCCTCCCCCTCTTTGCTGGCCTCTCTGTCTCCCGCTCTGCCTCAGGCCGGGCTGCTGGAACTGGGTCATACAATAAGAGGTCCAAAGGCAAGTGATCAGCCTTCATCTTCTCCACGTCTGCCCTCAACTCTTTCACCGACTCCTTGGATGCCCGAGTCTTCCTCAATTTCTTTGTTTCTTTGGTGAGCTCCTTCAATGCTTTTCCATGAGAATCCACAGCCTCCAATATTAATTTCTGGTTGTCCAGGAGCTTCTTCTGGTTGTCCAGAAGCTCCTTGAGAGTGTCCTCCACTGACTGTAGGAGCTGTGGCTGAGGTGGTACAGAGTGGGCTTCTATAGAGGTAGACAGCACAGACAGCTTAGAAGTGGCTGCCTGCATCCAGTTATTGATACTGGAAAGGGTCTAGTTCAAGCGGTGGGCAGTCAACAGGTAGGCTAAAGATGAGGGGATATCTGGGACAGTAGAAGTTGAGGGTCCTGGGGCCATGTCTGGTATGGCTGAAGGAGGCTGAGTAGGAGTCACTACTACTTTTGGCTCTTCAGACTGGCCAGTAGAAGTAGGGGCTTTGCCCTTAGGGTCCTTGGGGTTGTCGGGACCCTTGGTGCTGTACCAGGAGAAAGGTGCCTTGGCTTTCACTTTCACATCAAATCTTCGCTTCTCCACATCTAGATCCTCAAAATACATGGTCAGGAAATTTGGGAAAGGGTAGGATCTATCACCTTCGTTCACCACCCGTGTAATCACCCTGGACATCATATTCCCGATGTTGATCGAGAACCCCGCCATGATGATGCCACCAATATAGCTCGGGAGATAGGAAGAGAGTTGTCGTGAGTGGTGGGGTCTAGCCTGCTACAAACAAATGTTTCCCACCCTTTTGCTTCAAAGTTAAGGGTTCTCTTCAGAATTTTTACCCCCGCTGTCAACCATGGGGGGTGTTACCTAGGATTGCCAAGTACTCAGCTAACCATGGACGGACATCCTCCCCCAAAGCTACCTTCTTTAAGTACAATGTCTCATCCTCCTCCATGAAGCCCGGGTAATCATTGATCATTTTTCCATTAAACTTTACTTTCAAATTCCGTACCTTGGTCACTGTAGTGTCCTTTTTGATGTGGGCAACATTGGTGTAGAACTCCTTGACCAGGTGCTCATTTGCATCCTCACAATTGCTTGTGAAGTAGTCCCAGCCTACTCTATCTCTGAACTGTCTCCTCACGTTAGGGTTGTGAGACAAGAGGTCTCTATCTATGAAAGCCCGTTCAAGTATCAACTCCCTCTCAGGCCACCATTCTCTGAACTTGTGGTAGGCCATTTCACTTACAAATCTGTCTTGCCATGCATCCGGGTTCCTTGTTCTCTCTACTCCTCCCACTTGGGGCTCACCCCTCCTTCTTTTTCTCCTTCTTCTTCTACGGGTGACTCACCGGATAATGAAGCTGTAGGTGAGGTAGAGTAGGCCTTGTCACTACCCGCAACTGAGCCCTCAAACGACTCAGAAGATATGCGCACTGATGCTTGGGCAGTAGGAGAGCCCGGAGGAGTAGGGTCATCTGTCAGTCTCATCCTCTCCGGGAAGTCATTTATATACTCCGGCACGGAGTCAGAATCAGACGCCTCCCGGGAAGGCTCATACTCACTTCCCGATGAATGGGAAGCAGCTCTATCAGCAGCCCTGATTGCCTTTCTTGTCGCCTTTATTGCTTGACGAACTTGGGGGATAAACCTTATCTTTCCACGTCCCCTCCCCCGGGAGGACTCAGCTTTCCCTTTCTGTTTATCGCCTCCGCCTCGTGATTTCACCATTATCTGTAAAGAGAATACATTATATTCTTGTTAGTATCCCAGTAACAGATGAAACAATGCAGAATAAAATTGCAGACAATCATAATTTCCAGACCGCGGACCGCACAAAATGAAGTGCGGCCACAAAAATATCACCGCGCACTGCACAAAAAGGCACCGCAGTCCGCACAGAGTTGGGGGTCAAACTACCCACTCTCTGAATCTAGGCACCGTGGACCGCACAAAATGAAGTGAGGCCACAAAGATGTCACCACGGACCGCACAAAATCCATTGCGGCCGCGGTCCTCAATGATCAACTTTCAAAGTCCACCACTGCGGACCGCACAAAATGAAGTGCGGCCGCAAACATAGGGTTCATGTTTTCAGCTTTTTAGTCCAATTTTTTACCTATTATTAATCCCCTAGGTGTTGAATTAGTGATTTTAACTAATTAGTCCTAATTTAAACATGATTAAAGAAACCTACGATACAAAATTAAAAGAAAACGGGAAGAAAAAGAAGAAAATCTAGCTAATTAAAAGAAAATAACAAAGTTAAAGACTATGGAAAAATTAAGATTACCAATCAGTGAGATGCAACAGGGATGATTGATAGGGAGTGAATGAAATCGTGCAATTATGGCTTGTATGAACAGTAACTTTTCACTATTAGAGAGCAAAGGGTCGAAAAGTTTGAAATGAGGGCCTCAGGTCCTATTTATAGAAAAAGAAACTGGGGCCCATCTCACCTACCCACCGCGGACCGCACAAAATGGCACCGCGGTCCGTGGTACTCAGAAACAAGAAGCATTGAGAAGGCAACCACTGCGGACCGCACAAAATGCTCCGCGGGCGCAGTGGTCCACCACGGACCGCACAAAATGCAATGCAGCCGCGGCGGCAAACTTTAGAGAACCATTGTTTTGCATCAATCATCATTGCGGACCGCATTGATTTGTTGCCCCCGCACTAAGGTCTTTGTGGCCGCACAAAATGCAATGCGGCCGCAGTGCAAACTTCAAAGAGTGCATTTTTTCCAACTTGGTCCTGCATCAAAACAATCCCACAACATCTCACAACCAGTTAGTCCAAAAATAAATCCTACACTAAAAAGAAAATCAAAGAAAAACAAAAAGAAAGACACATGGGTTGCCTCCCAAGAAGCGCCCGATTTAACGTCGCGGCACGACGCAGGTTACCATCAAATCACTTGAGATGGATCATTGCCACCATGTGGCTGTCATCAATCTTGCCAAGATAATGCTTGAATCTGTGCCCATTAACCCTGAAGATCTCACCATTTTTGTTTTTCAAGTCAAGTGCACCAAACGGAGTCACAAGCACCACTTCAAAAGGTCCACTCCATTTTGACTTAAGCTTTCCCGGAAACATACGTAACCGAGAATTGAACAAGAGAACCAAATCACCCACTTTGAACTCTTTGCTATGAGCATACTTGTCATGAAGGTACTTCATCTTGTCCTTGTACAAGGAAGAACTGGAGTAGGCATGGAATCGGAATTCATCAAGTTCATTAAGCTGCTCCACACGAAGATTTTCTGCCACATCCCATTCAAGATTCAATTTCCTCAAAGCCCACATGGCCTTGTACTCTAACTCAACCAGAAGATGGCAAGCTTTCCCAAACACCAATCGGTACGGAGACATACCAATTGGTAAGCAGTCCTATAAGCCCATAGAGCATCATCCAATTTCTTAGACCAATCGGTCCTATTGGCATTGACCGTCTTTGACAATATACTCTTGATTTCCCTGTTTGAGACTTCAACTTGGCCACTCGCCTGAGGATGATAAGGAGTAGAAACTTTGTGATTGACACCATTAGTTGCAAGCAAAGTTTCAAAAGCTCTATTACAAAAATGCGACCCCCCATCACTTATGATTGCATGAGGAGTGCCAAATCTTGTAAAAATGCTCTTTTTGAGAAACCCAACCACACTCCGGGCCTCATTGTTGGGTAAAGCCACGGCCTCGAGCCACTTTGAAACATAATCAACCGCCACTAGAATGTATGTGTTCCCACATGAGCTTACAAATGGGCCCATGAAATCAATACCCCACATATCAAAAATATCAACTTCTAGAATGGTGTTGAGAGGCATCTCATCTTTCTTCGAAATTCCACCCGCTCTTTGACATTTGTCACACCTCTTCACAAGTTCACTTGCATCTTTATACAAAGTTGGCCAGTAAAACCCACAACTAAGAACCTTCAAAGCTATCCTCACCCTGCCATGATGGCCACCATAGGGAGAGGAGTGACAAGCCTCTAAGATACTCAACTGCTCCTCCTCTGGAACACACCTTCGGATCACTCCGTCGGTGCAAATCTTGAACAAATATGGATCATCCCAATAGAAATCCAAACTATCTCGTTTGAGCTTCTTCCTTTGGTTAGAAGAGAGCTCACACGGGATTATACCAGTCACAAGGAAATTAGCAACATCCACAAACCATGGCATATCATTCATCGACACAGAAAGTAGTTGCTCATCGGGAAATGTATCATTGATCTCTAGGCCATCCACGGCCTCCCTTCCTCCTCCAAGCGGGACAAGTGGTCCGCCACTTGGTTTTCACTACCCTTGCGGTCCACAATTTCCAAATCAAACTCTTGAAGTAACAAGACCCATCGCATCAACCTAGCTTTGGAATCTTTCTTCGTCATCAAATACCTAAGAGCGGCATGATCGGTATGCACTATGACTTTGGCGCCCATGAGATACGGCCGAAATTTCCCCAATGCGAACACAATAGCCAACAACTCTTTCTCAGTCACCGTGTAGTTCCTTTGGGCATGATTCATTGTCTTGCTCGCGTAGTACACTGGATGAAACATTTTGCTCACTCTTTGACCCAAAACTGCCCCAACCGCAACATCAGTCGCGTCGCACATGAGCTCGAAAGGCAAGCTCTAATTGGGTGCGGTAATAATAGGGGTGGTGGTAAAATTATGCTTGAGAAGTTCAAATGCTTGCATACATCCCTCATTGAACACAAACTTGGCATCCTTTTCTAATAGCTTGCACAAATGATTCACTACCTTCGAAAAATCCTTGATAAATCTCCGGTAGAACCCCGCATGCCCAAGAAAACTTCTAACCCCCTTGACAGAAATGGGGGAGGAAGCCTTGAAATCACCTCTATTTTAGCTTTGTCCACCTCTATGCCATGTTTTTAAATTTTGTGACCAAGAACTATGCCCTCCTCAACCATGAAGTGGCATTTTTTCCAATTGAGCACAAGATTGGTTTCCTCACACCGGGCCAACACCCTATCAAGATTCTTCAAGCGTTCATCAAATGAGTCTCCCACCACACTAATGTCGTCCATGAACACCTCCAAAATATCTTCCACCATGTCGGTGAAAATGGCCATCATACACCGTTGGAATGTAGCAGGTACATTGCACAACCCAAAAGGCATCCTTGAAAAGGCAAAGGTGCCATATGGACAAGTGAAAGTGGTCTTCTCTTGATCTTCCGGAGCAATCAAGATTTGGTTGTACCCAGAATATCCATCCAAGAAACAGTAGAAGGCATGCCCAGCAAGTCGATCAAGCATCTGGTCAAGGAAAGGCAATGGAAAGTGATCCTTGCAGGTCACTTTGTTCAGCTTGCGGTAGTCCATGCACACCCTCCATCTGGTGACTGTCCGGGTAGGAATTAGTTCATTTTGCGCATTGGTCACCACGGTCATCCCACCCTTCTTCGGCACACATTGCACCGGCGAAGTCCAAGAGCTGTCAGAGATGGGGTACACAACCCCGGCATCTAACCACTTGATCACCTCCTTTTTCACAACTTCTTGCATTGCCTCGTTCAACCTCCTTTGATGTTCCAAGGAGGGTTTTGCATCATCTTCAAGAATAATCTTGTGCATACAGAATGCGGGGCTTATTCCCCGAATATCAGCTAAAGTCCATCCAATTGCCTTCTTCCGCTTTTGGAGCACCGCCAATGTGGCATTTACCTGCATGTTAGTAAGACAAGAGGAAAGAATAACTGGCAAAATTGAACTAGGGCCTAAGAATTCATACCTGAGGTGTGGAGGCAATGACTTCAACTCCAACACCGGAGGTTCCTCAATTGAAGGCTTGGTTGGTGGAGTCTTTCTACTTTCAAGATCCAAGGATAGCTTCCGAGGCTCATAAGAGTAAGAGCCCGTTCCATGTAAAGCATTGACACACTCCACATGGCCTTCATCCTCATTGACATCAAGATTCAACAAAACCGCCTCTAGAGGCTCCTCCACATTGATTATTGCACTAGTATTATCAATTATCAATGCCGTGACAAGATCCACAAATGAGCACACTTCGGTACAGTTGGGCTGCTTCATTGACTTACACACATGAAATACCACTTTTTCATCACCCACTCGGAAAGTGAGTTCCCCTGCCTCCACATCAACTAAGGCCTTCCCGGTTGCAAGGAAAGGTCTTCCCAAGATTATAGGCACCTCAAAATCGACCTCACAGTCGAGAATCACAAAATCAACTGGCAAGATAAATTTGTCCACCCGGACAAGAACATCATCAATAATACCCAATGGTCTCTTCATTGATCTATCATCCATTTGCAATCTCATGGAAGTCGGCCTCGGTTGCCCAATACCCAAAGTCTTGAAAACTATGTAGGGCATCAAGTTAATACTTGCCCCCAAATCATATAGAGCTTTAGCAAAGTCTGCACTCCCAATGGTGCAAGGAATGGTGAAAGCACCGGGATCCTCCAACTTCGGAGCCATTGAATGTACTATAGCACTAACTTGGTGGGTCATCTTGATAGTTTCACAATCCATGGATCTTTTCTTCGTCATAAAATCTTTCATGAATTTACTATAGCCAGGCATTTGCTCCAAAGCTTCTACCAAAGGCGCATTGATGGATAAGCTCTTCATCATGTCAATGAGTTTCTTGAACTGATTCTCATTTTTCTGCTTTGCTAACCTTTGAGGATAAGGTGGAGGTGGCATAGGCAAGGGTGCCTTGGCTTTAGGCACAACCGGCTCCGGCATGTCTATTACGTGTTCCCTAGACGGGTTCATGTCATTCTTTGTTTCCACCTCGGTATCTTTGATATCAATCCTCACTTCTTCATTCACGTTCTCATCAATCACATTTTCAACCACCAAAGGGATCTCATCCTCTTGCAACTCAACTTTATTATTCACAATTTCTTGTTGTTTGGAGGCATTTACATCACCGCCTCGCCCACTTCTTGTTGTAACCGCCATTGCATGACCGGTATTATTCCCACCCTTCGGGTTGACTACCGTATAACTAGGTAGAGCCCCCTTAGGGCGAGTATTAAAAGACTGTAAGGTTTGGCCTAGCTGAACCTCCAAGTTTCAGATGAAAGTATTGTGGGATGCCAACTGCGCATCGGAGTCAGCATTCTTTTTCATCATCTGTTCAAACATCATTTCAATTCTCCCCATGTCATTGTTGGATGAACTAGGACCTTGGGATGGAAAAGGAGGTGGATTGCTCGGTTGTTGATACATTGGGGGCCTTTGAAAGCCTTGCCCCTAATTTCCCTGATTGTTGTTGTTCCATCCACCCTGATTGTTGATTCCACCCCAGTTGTTGCTGTTACCCCAGTTTCCTTGATTGTCCCAATTGTTGTTCTGATTGCCCCAATTAGGATTTTGATTGTTGTTTCCCCAATTGTTGTTCCCTTGTTGTTGATTATTCCAGTTGTTGTTTCCTTATTGTTGATTACCCCAATTGCCTTGGGATCTCCATTGTTGTTGTTGGTTGGAAGAATTGCCCCTTTGGCCTTGATAATTATTCATGTATTGCACTTCTTCATTCTGCTCTTCATACCCATCATCTTGGAACCCACCACTATCTTGGTTGTATTGATCTGAATTCCCTTGGTTTTGTTGTCCTCGTTGTCTTCTTTTGTTCACCAACATATTGACACCCTCCATAGCATTCACTTGGCCTGGAGCTTGAACTTGTTGTAACTGTGCCTTTGCCAGCTAGTTCATAGTTGTTGTCAGTTCTGCTATTGCCTGCCCATGATCATGGAGCTCTTTGTGCAAATGAATGACCGTGGGGTCACCCCATGGCACGTTTGCTCTACTTTGCCAAGCGGAAGAAGTGTCCGCCATTTTATCCAAAATCTCACAAGCTTGATCATAGGGCGCGTTCATGAAATTGCCCCCAGCTAATTGGTTCACTATGCATTGATTTATCATTGCCTCAGTCATATCATTGTTAGGGCATTCCTTAACCATGGTCAGGTATCGCTCCCAAATCTCATGTAGTGGTTCGTCGGGCTCTTGTTTGAAAGCTAAGATTTCATCCCTCAAAGTTGCCATGTGCCCCGGTGAGAAAAACTTTGCAATGAACTTATCCACCAACTCATCCCAGGTATGGATGAAAGGGTTGGGGAGTCTCTCCAGCCAGTCTAGTGCCTTCCCCCGAAGAGAGAAAGGGAAAAGTCTCAACCTCAAGGCATCCTCGGACACGTTGGTTTGCTTTCTCCCCCAACATTTATCAACAAAACCCTTGAGGTGCTTGTAGGCATTTTGATTGGGAGCACCCGTGAAATATCCTCGTTGCTCCAGCAAGGTCAGCATCACATTGGTAAATTGGAAATTGCCTGCCCAGATCCGGGGTGGGACAATTGCACTGGCATATCCTTGGTTGGGAAGCACTCGAGGGGCCACTCTTGGAGGTGGTGGGGAAGGGTCTGGAATATTGTCATTAGCATTAGCATTGGCCTGGCGGCCTCTTTGTTGTCCTTGAGGCACAAAAGGTACCTCATCCTCACCATTGTCATCAACCTCCTCCCCCGGGATCACATTTCCAAGAGGGTCATTGTTGTTATTTGCTGCCATTTTGTACCTGAATTGGCGTCAAACAAAGATTAGTAACACAGAAGGAAAGAAAAGCAATACACAAAACTATTTAGATAGATAGCCAAAACTGTTAGCTCCCCGGCAACGACGCCAAAGAGGTGATCGGTGCCAAACCTGCACCACAATAGAGCGGCGAGAGCGGTCGATGCAACTTTTACCCGAATAGGTCAAGATTGAATCCACATGGAGCTAGAAGTTGGAGTTGGTTTCCTATCTAAACTAGCAATGTATAATGCTCTTAATTGCACTTCCAATCATAGTTGATGTTTTGATTACTTCTAATATTATTCTAACAAGATGCTAAATTAAGCTAAGATTACTTGCTAAAGGGTTGTCTAATAGGTAACGAGGCACTGGGGAAGTGACTTCCCCCTAGGTGAATACTTGACGAGTTCCTAAGTCTAAAGCAAAGATGTTATGTTTGGGATCGCGATATAGCCGTGCACGACACTACTCACTCTATACCTCTCGGTAGCTTGAGTGACTTTGCCCGAATTGACTTTCTCAAGACCAATTGGGTGTCGAAATTAAGCAAGCAACATAGGTTCAAGTCGGGTATTACTATCTCTAGATTTAACCCTTGAATTGGGGCTATCAATCTCTTGAGTACGCCCCAATTTCTTGTTTTACTGATTTCCTAGACTTAAGATCTCTTTCTCAAGAAGAGCCCAAGTCACTTAGGCACAAATTAGTGTTTGCAACCACTAATCCAACATACAAAACTCAAATCAGTCCAAATATCAACCACCCATGAACATCTAAGCATTAGAACATAAGACCCATCAAATACCCACACTAGGGTTGAGCCACAATCCTAGTTAATGGGTCTAGCTACTCATAATTAGGGAAGAAAACAAGAAATTAGATGAAGAAATAACCATATTAATTAATTACAAACTAAGATAATGAAGATTCAGCGTAATAGTAGCCCAAAATTACTCAAAAAGGAATAAAAGAGTCGTTCACGTGCTCAGCCCCAAGTCAGATTACAAAAATTGACCTAAAAATGTAAAAAGAAAGTATTTATACTAGGCCGAATTTTCTAGACAAAAATACCCCTACCAATGTAGTGCGGTTCGTAGAAAATGCATCGCGGACCGCACTGAGGCATTGTGGCTTGGCTCTACAGTCTCTGAAGTTGGCCATCGCGGACCGCATAAAATGCACCGCGGCCGCGGTGGTTTCAAGGCGGTCCGCACAACAACGACCGCGAACCGCATTGGCGATAAATCTCCCAAGTCCTAACTCTCTGAACTTCATCTTGGTGGACCGCACAATATCGATTGCGGTCGCGGTGAGGCCATTGCGGTCCGCACAAACTGCTTTGTAGCCGCATTTCTTGGGTTTCTGGAATAAGCACCTCTCTAAATCTCCTCAATGTGGACCGCACTAAATGGAATGTGGCCGCAGTGGATCTGTTGCACTGTGCTTGGACTTGTTCTTGGTACTTGTGCATGTTTCACTCCTTTTTGAGCTTGTTTTGACTAATTGTCACCTTTTGGACCAAACCCTGCAAACAAGTACAACATGTAAGTCTTTGGGACTATTTTGTACACATTTTTAATTAAAACTCAAGTAAGAAGGAGTGTAAAATGAACCATAATCCCTAGTTATCAGCTTCCAAAGCAAACATCCACACAAGTCTAAAAACATCATACGAATTACTACTGGACAGTGGGATGAGGAGCAGCTTAGACAAATTTTACCTGATGAGTTAGCATCTCACATTCTGGATAATATACCATGTCTTGCTAACTATGAAGAACTGGACAAACCTGTTTGGTGCCTTGACACTAGAGGGATCTTCACAGTTAAGACTGCCTGGGAGTACCTACGAAGGAGAAAGAATCCAGTTTTCTCATATTCAAATATGTGGATTAAAGGCTTGCCTTTTAAAATCTCCTTCTTTATGTGGAAGCTATGGAAAGGAAAACTACCTCTTGATGATGCATTAAGGAGAATGGGCTACTTTATGCCCTCAAAGTGCTGGTGCTGTGCCTTACCTAGTGAGGAGACATTAAGCCATGTGTTTTATTGATCGTACACAGCCTCAAGAGTGTGGCTGTATTTTTCTCACATGCTGGGCTGTCTTTGGAGGGATTGAGCTTGCACCAAGCTATAGTGAAGTGCTGGACTTTGAAGGTAATTCCTAGACTTAAGCCTATCTTCTTAGCTCTGCCTAGTATCATTGTGTGGGAATTGTGGAAAAGGAGGAATAGCAATAAACATGGGGAACCAGTGTCCACTAATAGGGTGGTGTATCAAGTTTGTACAACAATACAGTCTCTTATCAAGGTGAGGAAACCTGGGATTATTCATGTACCATATAGGTGGCCAGACATTCTGAAAATGAAGGAGGCTTATACTCCTAAGCTGAAAGTTAACAAGGTGTTATGGGAATTTCCAATGCAAGGGTGGACAAAAATAAATACTGATGGGGCATCGAGGGGCAATCCAGGAAGGAGTTCAATTGGGTATGTTTTGAGGAATGAGTATGGTGATCTCCTATATGAATATGGTAACGAGATTCAGGAGGTGACAAATACACAAGCAAAAGCTAAGGCTATTCTAGAGGCTTTGAAGCATAGCATGGCCGGGGGTATATCAAATATCTGGTTACAAACAGATTCAATGTTACTAAAAAGGGTGATTGAAGGGGTTTGGAAACCACCTTGGATTATTGAGGAAGAAGTAAAGGAGATAAGGCAGTTACTGATACTGTGCAATGGCAAAATAACACATATATATCGAGAGGGGAATAAGTTAGCTGATCACTTGGCAAACTTTGCTCTCGATCATGGGGACATAGAATGCTACTCTTTTCATCAGCTGGACACGTAAGGTAGGAGGCTAGTTAATGGGGATAAAATACAATGCCCGTATTTGAGAGTAAAGGTGTCGAAGCAATAGAAAAAGGGATGAAGAAAAGGGCTAATGAACTGGAGGAAAATATAGGAGAACACTTGGATCATCATGTACAAATCCAGTTGGAGGAGTACATGGTGAACATAATTTTCTCTAACAAAGTTTTCTGTTTTGCAGGTAAAGCTGATGCATCTATGTTCTATTCTTTGATGGAAGTTCAGCTGGTGGTATTAGTGCTTTGCACTCAATCCAATGA
Source organism: Nicotiana attenuata (assembly GCF_001879085.1). Lineage (NCBI taxonomy): Eukaryota > Viridiplantae > Streptophyta > Magnoliopsida > Solanales > Solanaceae > Nicotiana > Nicotiana attenuata. The sequence continues at coordinate 15,568,957 of NC_031998.1, forward strand.
ATGGATATCTAGGATATACATAGATGCAAAAAAGGTCACAATGCAGTATTTTTGCGGCAACAACAGAAGTGGCAGGAATAGGAAATCAGTAAAATATTACATGATGCCCACAATGTATAAACGAAATGGGCAAGAGGAGATAGGGGAATCAAGAGAGGGGGAGGTGACCATAAACGCAGGAAAGCAAGCACAACTAGGGGTAACCTACCAGGAAATGAGGAGAATCAAGAAGTTTAGGATGCCCGGAATATCTAAGAGAAATGGGCATGAGGAGCAAGAGGACATAGGGGAATTAGGAGAAGGAGTTAAAATGATCAAGGATACAGGGAGTCAGGCAAAACAAAGGATAGTGCACAATGGCAGGAGAGTAAAAGAGAAAAGCAGCATGAGCAAAAATCTGTATGGCTCACAAGTAAGAAATGACAAATGGATTTTGACAGAATCAAATAGCTGGGACAAGAGTGGTAAAGGTTGGAGGTGGAAGATGAAAACAAGGAGGAGGCATGAGGCAATGAAATAAAAAAGATGGGAAAGGAGATTGATGGGAGTTTTGACTACCAAGCAGGATCAACATCTTCAAATCCAAGTGGAGGAGATGGTGTTGATCATTTTTTTTCACTAACTATGTGTTCTTTTTTGCAGGAAAAGTTACTGTGCTCATGCCTTGCCTTTTAATACGACTTGGAAGGGTGGTATTAGCACTTGGTTCTCAACCCCTTGAAGAAGGAAAGAAGGCAAGCACAAGCATGAGAAGACATATAACATGCACATATACCTGGATATTGAATCTGGGCAATTTGGCTCATGGAGGGCACAAAGTGCTGCAAAATGCTCCCAAGTATGAGCTAGTACTATGTGCAAGGAAAGTAACACAAAGGAAAGAGGTACACCAGGAAGATGGAAACAAAAAATACATAGCTGAAAGATCGACATTTGCAGCATGGTGCAAGCTGCAATTGTTATCGAAAAAGCTGGATACATCTCGAGCTAAGATCATCATATGGCTAGCTTACAGGTTATCTCAGGAGGCCCCACAACCAAAGATCTCAACATATACACAAGGGAGGATAGCCAAAAAGTGCAGCAAAACTGGAGGAAAAACAATAGCAAATGGCTATGCATGCAATTACTGGGCAGTGGCTAAATGTGAAAACATACTAGGACGTCACCAATGGGTTATAGGAAGTAAAATGGCAACAATTACAATGTCAAAAATGCATAGGGAAATACCAAGAGGAAGCAGCAAACGGTATATAACAATGCAATACAAAGAAAGGGGCTACATTTGCAATATACGATCATGGGCAAAAATTGGTTCAGGAAGTGGCTACAGTGGCAATCAACGGTTTACACAATGGATCTGGGCCTCGTTGGAATGGAAATTCAAGGTGGAACAATTAATCATTGGGCTAGTTTTTATTCTCCTTAGTAGCATTAGATACAATGTGCTATCAATGTTGAGTAATTTACTCAATTTTGATAATAGGTTCTATGTAGTTTTCAAAGTTTACGCATTTCATTTCGTTAGAGCTCCTGACAAACTATGTTTTTGATCATTTTTATATATATAAAAACTAGCCCTAGGCACATCCCCTAGTGGATTTAAAAAAAAAGAACACTAAAACACATGAATTTCAAAGTAAAGTTCAAGAATCTCTAGTATTACAACTAAACGTCTGAATCCTATCAAATCAACTCCAAATGGTATCAAATTTTGCAAACAAGTTCTAAATATCATAACGGACCTATTCGAAGTCTCAAAATCAAATTTCGATCTCGGTATCTAAAAGTCAACCTACGGTCAAACTTTTTAACTTCAGATTGTCAAACTTCGACAAATCAACACAAATAAACCTACGGACTTCCGAAATAAATTCCGATCATACGACCAAGTCTGAAATCATGATACAAAGCTATTGGAGCCATCAAGACACAGTTCTGGGGTCGTTTTTACAAAAGTCAAAGTTTGGTCAACATTTCTAATATAGGCTTCTAAGACAAGAATCAAAGGGTCCAAATCAACCCGGATGCTTCCCGGAATGAAACAAACTAACCCCGCAAGTCATAAAATTATAAACACTCATGTCTGAAGCATAAAAAAGGTTAACGGGGCGCAATTACACAAAACGACTAGTTGGGTCGTTACATTCTCCCCCTCTTAAAATAAACGTTCGTCCTCGAACGTGCATAAGGACATACCTGAAGTGGTGACTAGATGAGGATAATGATTCTGCATGTCGTTTTTGGTCTCCCAGGTCACCTTCTCGACCGGATGACCCTTCCATTAAACCTTTATTGAAGCAATGTTCTTTGATCTCAACTTCTGGACCTATTTGTCCAAGATAGCCACATGCTCCTCAATATAAGTCAAATCCTCTTCCAATTGGACTAGGTTGAAGTCTAAAACATGAGACAGATACTATAATACTTCTGGAGCATAGAAACATGGAAAACCGGATGAACCGCAGATAAACTAGGTGGCAATGCAAGCTTGTAGGCTGATCGCTGCGTACTCTACACTACACTAAGGTAGGAAGAGCGGGTCGCAACAGGTTTTACCCGAATAGTGGTTCGGGATCGAATTTCCACAGGGAGCTAGTAGTGGAGTTGTAATGCCTGCTTAGTCTAGAATTGCGGTTGTACTTCTAATATCACTTCAAACATCTTTGGTTTTGATTTTTATATCTACCTTTATAAAGCTAATGATTGAAACTAAATTATGCTACGGGAATATTGCTAAGTTGTAATTAATATAGAGAAAGGCACTAGGGTCGTGGCATTGCCTAGGTGGTTAACTAACGGGTAGATGCTACTAAGGATAGATTGACATATTTGGGGCTTATGCTATAACCGTTGCACAATTGTACCCACTCTCACACCTCTCGTTAGAGAGAGTGATTTTGCCCAAGTGACTCTCTCGAGACCAGTTGGGTAGGCCAATTAGACCAAGCAATTAGGGTTCAAGTAGGGTGATTACTCTCTCGAGGTTTAACCCATTAATTGGGACTACCATTTCTCATGGGTCCATCCTAATTCCATGTTGGGTCAATTTTGGGGTCATAAACTCTCTTTCTTAAGAAGAGTTAAACCCACAAAGCTAGAATCAGTGTTTGCAACCACCAATCCTTAATTAAAACTTAAATTCAACCCAAATAGCAAACACCCAATATCAATCAAACCTTAGATGGCAACACCCATCAATTACCCACACTAGGGTTGAGCCACAACCCTAGCTAGTGAGTTTAGCTACTCATGCTAGATGCTAAAATTAAAGAAATAGATGAAGAAGTAAACATATTAATTAATAGATAAGAAGGAAATACAATACTAAAGATCAAAAGTGCTAAAAATAGCTAAACTAGTCGTTCTCACGAGCTCAGCAGCTTCAGAAAATTAAAACTTAACCTAAAAATAGAAAAAGGTTCTATTTATACTGGGCTGGAAAAATTGGACAAAAATACCCCTGGGGGGTCAGCGCGGACCGCACAACATGACCGCTGCCGCGCTGGCTCTTGAACTCTTGGCTTCTGCTTCTCTGAAGTTGAGGACCACGGACCGCTAAAAATGTAGCGCGGCCGCGGTGGAAGATAGCGCGGCCGCACAGAAGTGGACGCGGGCCGCTTTGCTTGGAAGTGGTCAATTATTTGGCTCTCTGAATCTCTGCTCCGCGGACCGCGTAAAAGTGTAGCGCGGCCGCACAGCTTGACCGCGGACCGCGTGAAAATGACCGCGGCCGCGCAACCTTCCCTTCAACTCTGCCATTCTCTGAACCTCCTAGTGCGGCCGCGTTCATAGTTGCGCGGTCCGCACTAGGGCCTCTTTTCCTCAACTTCCTTGGTCTTTGACACTTGAGCAGGTTTCACTCCTTTCTGAGCCGATATTTGACTTTCGTCGCTTTGTCGATCAAACCTGCAATCAAGTGCAACTTGTGAGCGTTTTGAGACTATTTTGTAGCAATTTTATAACAAAAGCGTAGGCAAGTATGGGCATAAAACACGTTAAAATCCTAACTTATCAACTCCCCCAAGCTTAAGCCTTTTCTTGTCCTCAAGCAAACAAAATAAGACCCACCCCTTAAAGGAAAATCCACAGAATTTCAGCCATCCTAAGGTAACCTCAACAAGCATCAATTGGGAGTAACAATTGCCCTCAATATGAATGCATCATTAACACATTTAACTTTTGAAATACCATGGATCAAGTGTGACGCAAGAGCATCAAGAGTTAACACATTTCATCAAAGAGCTTGTCTCAATTACTTTTGTCATTGTGGAACCCAAACTCACACGTCCTCAACTCTCCTTAAGAGAACCTCACCTTTTAGAGTATTAACACACAAATCGAGGTTGATGGAGTTTCACTCATCTCTCTCAAGAAGAAGGTCACAAGTCCGGCTCTAGGTACCATATGCTTGCCCCTTATGTTAGTATCCACTAATGTAGGTTTCCTTCAACTCAAGATCCTATAGGGCTTTTGTGGAGTCATTATGAAGGCTTTTGGGTAAGGGTAGGACATGTTTTTATTCAAGTGGGTTCAATCTTCCCTTAAGCACTTCTTTTGATTCATTATGGCACAACTCTTTTGACTCTTTTGAGTATTTCGCTTCTTTACAAGGGGTTAGAGAGACACATTGTCACTCTTTCTTATGCAATTCAAAATATTTCTCCTTTTCTACTTTTTCCACACCTTTTTTCTTTCTACTTTTGTTTCCTTTCGTACTCCCTTTTTATTCTTGTTCACTTTGTAACGTTCTTTTTCTCTTTTTCTTTTCCGTTGCTTTTTTCATTGCCTTCTTTTTCTTTTGCTTTTGTACCTTTCTACACTTTATTTCCTTTCTATGTCTCTCCGCCCAAACTTAGACAATTTACATTAAAGGGAAGATTTGGGTGCAAAGAGAGGGTAATCATTTAGAACGGGTATAGGCTCTTGTAGCTTGGTTCTTGAAAAAAAGGTTAAAGGCTCAAAAGGTTTATTACTATGGGATCAATTCTTTTGGTAGGCTATGAATTGTTCAAGTTAACATTCGAATCAAAGGAAGAGCCTATATCACTCTCAAGTCAAAAATTTCACTAGGATTTCACCTCAAGCAGACATTCGGGCAAGTTCCTAGACGATTGGACTTCGGGACTGATTCCAAATTTCGTGTCCTCACCAAATCGCTAGGGATTGCTAAAGACATCGAGTCGAGGGCCAACAACGACCTTAGTTACGATTTAAGCAACAATGGTCCGAAAAGAACCACATGATTATTGATTGGTCAACGCAAGAGTCTCAAGGCCACGACTTTCACCATCCTAAACACAACATTATATCTTTGACCATGGGATCAAAGGAAAATGTGCTAGGCCCAAGTGAAGCTTTGCTTGAGGTGCCCTTAACTACAACTATCAAAACAAAAGGAAAATCAAAGAAACGGACCCAAACCTTTAAGAAGGTAGTCACTCCATCCATCATCGGGAAGAGCCACCCGGTTCACACAATATTCCACCCTTGGAAAGAACCGTGGCCTTAAGAAAACCAAGGGCTTATTGGAAGCGTCAAAAATAAAACAAAAGGCTATGAGCCTAACTATAAAGCTAAAAACGAATTTTTTTTGCAAAAATAGAAAATAGAATGAATATTTACAATAGGGAATTAGAATATACAAACGGGGGATGAATATATACAAGATGTAACTTAACTTTATATACAGACAAAAATAGAAGATAAAAAGTATTGAATGTAAATTTATATACATACCAAATGGAAAATCAACCAAAAAGGAATGAAAACTGAGTCAAATATGTACAGTCATCCAGATAGTCAACAAAAAAGTAGGGCGCACCCCCACGAATAAGAGCTGGCATTGTCCCCAATGCCAACTACCAAAATAAACATCAAAAAAGTCATAGCAAAGGATATCGGGGCTCCCTAAGCCAGGTCCGTCTGCATGGGGTCAGCTGTGGTCCCCAAGTCCTCCGTATGTGCGGGAGCCTTAGACTGGCTCCCGGCCTCCTGCT